>NC_056726.1:290409184-290514184 GCF_019279795.1 Protopterus annectens | reverse complement strand
TGGCCAAATTTTCTCTAGTAGTGTAAATTGCATCTTGGGTTTCCCCTGAAGAGAGATGCTACTTGTGTAGTGAGACTATCTCGGTCAACAGAGTATGGATAAAATAAAATAAGTGCAGTGGGATATTTTTCATCCTCCTGAGCTATCACCAACTCAGAGAGATGGGACCTGTGTTTAATATCCAAAGGATATTACAGACTGGAGTGTTCCATCCCCTCATGCCATTTTCTTGAGCAACTACCATATTACATGTGATACTTTTTTTTTTTTTTTTTTGCTTGCACTGGTGCTACTTGAAAAAGGAAAAAAAAGAATATTTCTACCTTTCAGTTTCATAAACAACAATGAAAACAATTGTACTTTTAAAAGGGGTAATATGCTTTTGTATGGAGATAAATTTTCATGTTGAGTGGAGGGAGAACGGGAGGGGGAATATTGTATGCAGTGAACCCACAGGATGTTAGTTAATTAAAGCTAAGTTGAAGTCCTTTGGGAGCAGTTGTTGGGGAGGTGGTGTCTGAATGGTAACCACGAATGCCATTTTGCTAGTTGGTTAAGGCTTTAATGTAAGTTGAACCATGAAAAACTATAAAAGGTGGTTATTGTCAACAGGAAATACATGTCCTTAACTAGAAGAAGGCTGATAGATTTCACTTTGTAGTACTTTGCATTTTTAGCTGAAAGGAGATTTTAATTAACTTCATGATATATGTATTCCTGACATTTTCTTTTCTGCATACTGTAGAAGGAGCTGTGGGAAGCACTTGATGTCCTCCTGTAACACTGTTGCGGTATTCTTCACTTTAAGGATCTGATGTCAATGATAGCCCAACGTTCAGCTAGTATACCAAAGCCTTTAGATCATATATGCACTGTATGTCGCACGTTCCATGCACAGGACATAGGGCATAAAGGTGACTTATAGACACAATTACCCTGAACTTCTTTGCGGACAGTCCATATGCCATCATCGGTCTGAGTGCCCTTTGCAGTGCTGAATACCTAGCTGTCAGATAAGTGTCCCATTGGGGTATTTTTCTTTTTGCTGTTGGCCTTGTTTTGTTTACCTGGAGTTTTTCATCCAAGAAGGAAAATGTCAGTGTGGGAAGTGGATTCCCCATAAGGATTGCCATAAACGGTCTTTTTTTTGTTTGGGTGCTTCCCATGACCATACCTTCTGTAGTGTTTGTAAAGTGTTTGTGCATAAGACTCTTAAAAGCCAGTTGTCTTCACTGGCCATCTGTCTTAAAAAAATAAATAAACGGAGGCTTAAACTGTTAGTCCAGGGAGTGTGGTGGAATCTATTAACTCCGAGGTTCTGTTGTTAAGCAGGCCAGCCGCCATGGGACGTCTGTCTAGAAGCAGATGAGGGCTGTGTAGGCCATCCAGTGTCTACTTCAGATTCCTCTGCCATGACCCCATTTGAGGCCGGCATGGATCCTTTCTTTCACATATCCTCTGAGGCTTTGCAAGAGTCTGCTCCGGACATAGAGGTGGAACCATGGTTGGATTATATCTGAGGGCCCTAGCGGGATTCTGCAAATTTTGGTCCAGGAAGAGGTTCCAGTGCTCTTATTGAATCTCATCAAGGGTCTGACTCTGTTTGTTAGGGATGACATTCCTGCCACGAAAAAACAAAATACTAAACATTCTTCTTGTACATCCTAAGGATCCTCAGAGAAAGGCAGGAGTTTACTCAGGACCTGTTCAATGCCCTAATGGCCCTTAAACCTCCCATGGGGTTTCTATGCCTACTCCCCCTTGGACTTCTCCTTCCCAAAGACCTAGGAACCCGATTCCTCTGATGGATTCAGTCAGTTGAAGGGTCTTTGTCCTACTTTTCCCAGATCCCTTCTCCCGTGACTGATGGCTCTGATGAAGAGGAATTCATTGTCCTGATACTCCTTTGTAGGAGCTGTCCTTTGGGGGCAGAGTAGCAATAATGAGGGAATATTTTAAGTGTGGTAGTCTTAGGTATCTGACATTCAGAAGAGGTATTATGAGCTGCTTCAGGTGGACTTGCCTAAACCGTCTGTGGTACTTCATTTGTTGGCTGCTTTGTTGGACAGCTTTATACCTGCATCTAAGACTCCTTATTCTCAGTCCCCTGCTCTTAAGGAACCTGACAGGTTCTGTAAGTTTCCTGAAGTTTGTCAATTCCTGTTTGTGTCCTCCTTTTTTTTTCCCACTACCAAGCTCCTGTATTCTGATAAGGATAATAGGGTTATGGAGAGGATTAGAAAGAAGGTCTGTATTGCAGCTACCTTGGCCTTTAGGGTAATTAATTACCAGACTCTCACAACCAGATATGCTCTGGACTTGATTGCCATTTCTGACCTCCCTAATTCTGAAGAAGTTTTTCTGTTTTGGGTTCTACCTGTCAGGTGGCTCGCCACTCTATCAAGTGCAGCTATGATGCTGCTGATGCCTCTTCCAGAGCTGCTGCCTTTGGGTCTGTCATGAGGTGTTGTTCTTGGCTTTGTCTGCAGTCATTACCCAAAGACATTAAGGCCAAGTTGACAGATGCTCCTTCAGATAATTTGGGACTGCTGCTGCTGACGATATGTTTGTCTTTTCAAGAAAAAGGTAAAGCTTTGCAAGATCTTAAACATATTTTTGTGTCCCCCATTCCTAAGTTCCAGATGAACTATCCTACTAGGTCTACTTTTGTCCATGGGCAAACTCATCAGGCCACCAAAAACAGGAAAGGTGGTAGACTAGCTCCACCTGCTAAGTCTTCTCAAGGCTGTGTGGCCCAGAAACCTCCTTTATCTGACAAGCCTGCCTCTGTTTGACATTTTAACCCACACCAACCCTTGTCCCCAGGTTCCTGTGTTCCTTTGACTGTCCCTGTCAGTTCATCACTTCAGATTATTGGGTTCTGCCCATCATCCATCAAGGTTACTTCATGGTGTGGAAATCTCTCCCTTTTTTCGGGGATTACCCAACCTCCTCAAGAACAACTTCCCCATTTCTCAGACACTCTTGGGGTCTCTGGATCAGGAAGCTATTCAGCCTGTCCCTCTTTCCCAAGTAGGAAAGAGATTCTATTCCAGAATGTTCCATGTTCCTGGAAAGGAGGCTCTTGGAGGCCATTTCTGGATCTCATCTTAGTCTACACTTTTCTCAAGGTTCCTTCCTTTTGGATACTTTCTTTTCAAACCCTGTTTCTTATTTTGTTGCCCAGGCTTTTCTGTTGTCCTTGGACCTGAAGAATGCTTACCTTCATGTTCCTATTCACCCTCTCTTCTGTTTCTTCCTCTCATTTTAAGTTCTGTGCTTTGCCGTTCATCTTCTCTACTGCCCCAAGGGTATTTGCAAAATGGCTAGCTCTTGTGATTGCCTTTTGCAGGCTTCAAGGCTTTCAGATTTTTCCTTGTCTAGATGACCTGTTGCTTCAGGCTTATTCTCCCAGTTACCTATTGCAGGCTCTGGAATTCACAATCTCTCTCCATCAAAGACTGAGGTTTACTATCAACTTCCAAAAGTCTTTCCTGACTCCCTCACAGGATCATGTGTATCTGGGCTGCAGAATTCAGACAGTGCCAATGTTAGCCTCGCTTCCGCCTCCAAAGATTTTGCCCTTGACAGCTTTCTTTCAGTCTCTTCTTCCTCGGCCTGCTGTTCAGCCAAAGAGGTTCTTCGGGCCCTAAGATTTATGACCTGTCTTATTCTAATGCTCCCTCTTGCCAGACTGCATGTGCAGAAGCTTCAGTGGTACCTCAAGTCAGTTTGGCTTCAGCATTGCCCAGCATTGCCATTGTCTGGATTTCAGAGTGCTTCTCCTTCCTTGTTTCAAGCGGGAATTTGAGTAGTGGATTCATCAACTTACCCTCAACCCAGGCCTACTGTTTCAGCCTCCATTTCCTTTTCAAGACTTGTTCACTGATGCTTCAGACATGGGAATGGTGGAATCCTGTGGTTACCAGAAACCCCCCCCCCATCAGAAGTCAGGCCATATCAACATGAAATAGATGACTGCTCTGATTCTGTCCCTTCAGGCTTTTCACCCCATGCTCTCTGAAGGTTTACACAGGCTACACTACATTGATGTGGTATGTCAACAAGCATGGGGGGACAAAGTCTTACCTTTAGTGCAGGCTGGCTTTCCAGGTCTGGGATCTGACTCTCAATTATCAGCTAACTCTTCAGGCAGTGTATATTTCTAGAGAGCACAATCTAGTGACAGACTTCTTGAGCAGGTCTAAAACACAGACTTACAAATGGATGCTTCACAGAGATGTGTTCTGGGGATGGCTCTAACTAAGGAAAACCCCAGCGATGGGCTTTTTGCCTCCCCTCTAAACAGACAGCTCCCTCTCTTCTGTTCCAGAGTGCCTTGCCACCTGACATGGAAAATGGACACACTTTCTTTTACTTTGAAGAGGATGTTTCCCATTGCCTTCCCTCTCCTTCCTCTGCAGGACTCTTGGAAGTAGAGGATTCAGCTAGACTCCCTGAAAATCTTGCTAGTGACTCCCTTTTGATCAAGATAGCACTGGTCCCCCATCGTAATGCATCTGGCCAGGGGCAATTGCCACAGTTTACCTCACCGGTTGGATCTCCTCACACAGGACAGGGGGTCACTCATCCATCCTCACTTGTCCACTGTTCAGCTGACATTGTGAGTGCTAGGGTTTTGATCTCTTTTAGGCACCTCTTTTTTTGAGGCCGTGCTCAGGGTTTTACAGGAGGCAAGAAAACCTGCAACTTGAAAGTCTTGTATGTCTGAATGGAAAAGATTTTCTGTCTGATGCCATGCTTGTAGCCAGGACCCTTTTTCAGCGGGGGTCTTTCTGGTTCTCTCCTATTTGTGAGAGTTGCTCCAGTCTGTCTTGGCCTATTCTTCTATAAAGGCACATTTTTCAGCTGTTTCTGCCCATCTGCCCTTGAATCCTTCTTTTGGCTTCTCATTTTGAGGTAAAACACTTTCTTAAAGGTGTCCTTAATCTTAGACCAGCAATGGAATCCTATTTCTCCTCCTTGGGGTCTTAGTTTTGTTTTGGAAAAATTGACTTTGGCTCATTTTGAGCCTGCAGGTTTAGCTTTTCTGTAGTGCTGTACTTGGAAGACTGTCTGTCTTATTGCTTGCTCTTACTTCTGCTCGGTATGTTTCTGAGCTTCAGGCCCTTATGACCATTCCTCCTTTTCTTGTTTTTTTCACAGGGACAGGAGGTCTCTTCATACTAATCCTCCTTTCATGCCAAAGGCTTTTAACAAGTTGTTCTTGAATCAGGCAGTTCAGCTCCCTCCCTTTTTTTTCCTTTTCCTCAGTCTGCTAGTGAGAGGGTCCTGCATACCTTGGATTTGCACAGACAGCTCAGGTATTAGTGTTTATTTTCATCACAGTGCATTAGGTGTGACTGTTTCTAAGCAAACCATCTCCTTCTTGATATCCAAGGCCATTTCCTTTTGTTGTTTTCATGGCAAGTGCCTGTTTATTTCCATTAGAGTTCATTCCACTAGGGCTGTTGCCTCTTGGGCTTAATGCATGGGTTTGCATACTTAATTCCACCCTTGAAGCTGCTGCTTGGCCTTCAGTGCATACCCTTACTAAGCATTATAAATTGGATATAGTTACTATGGTCAGAGCAGGTTTTGCTAGGGCCATCCTGCATGGATTTGTTTTGGGCTCTTCCCAGCCTTCCACCTCCCACTCCTTTTATTGATCTTTTGTACTCTTCTTAAAGTGATGAGTTCTGCAACAGTGATAACGGGTTCAGGCACCTAGGTAGCGAGACATTTCCCTGTGGTACATTTGACTGGCGACACATGGCTGAAGTGACAGTCAGCTGCAGAGAAATATGGCTGTTTGCAAATTCCCTGTGGGCAAAGAGAAGCACATACTGCCATGCTCACAGCTTTAATAACCAAATGCATGGAGGCAGAAGAAGTAATGAGTGTTGTGCTCAGTTTAGAGTACATACTTGTGTAACTACAACATGTGGAAGTGTGCTACAGCATGGAGGAAATCCTGCAGGCTACTGTAGTCACATTTATGCTCCAGTATGTGTTTTAGGTAATGTTCCCTAGAGAATGTAAAGGGGGTAATGGTCCACACACACTGATTTATAAAGGTACTGCCCTTTGTGCACTGCATTTGTACTGCCACTGATATGCCCTCTGGCCAGCCTGCTGCTGATGCCTGCCATATTGCCTGCTGTCTCATGTTCCCTTGGGGACCATGGACATTGTTTTCCGTCTGTGACTTTGGTTCTTGTAGTTGTGGGCATGGCAACACATTCTTCTCTTTGCCCACAGGGAATTTGCAAACAGCCATATTTCTCTGCTGCTAACTGTCAGTTCAGCCTTGTGTCCCCAGTCAGATGTGCCACAGGGAAACGTCTCGCTGCCTAGGTGCCTGAACCCAGTGATAAGACACTGAGCTAATCGGAGGAAAGGCACTGAGTAAACTGATCTGTGATATATAACATTAAGTATCCTGTTTTTTTTTTTTTTTTTTTTTTTTTTGCTTATTTTTACGAGTTATTTATAGCACTTTTATTGTCTGCATTTACTTTTCTAGCTAGTTTCACTGTGTGTGAGATCAACTAGAAGTTTTCTACAATTGTTAAGCATCTGGTTGGGGTTGTTTGATGTTCCTCGTGTTTCACTGTTGCAGTCATTACACTTGGGTTATCCTGCTGGCAGGCTACCCACAGTCGGCCTGAATTCCAAAGTCCTGGTCCGGCGTCGGTTGCTGTCGCCTCTTCCCTGACATCAGAGCGCCAGGGGTATACAAGATGCAACCGACGCCATTTTCTTCAGTCTTTTTTGCCGCGCAGTGCCCGAAACAAAAGCAAGTTCGCAAGTGCCGGTTGGCCGACTCCTGAGATTTTCGAAATTGAATTTCAGATCCAAAGTCTTCAATAAAGCTAAGTACCCTGTTGGGGAAACTTTTTTCTTGCTCCAGACCGATGTCAGAAAAAGTTAACAATTGTCTTTCTTGTGGGAAGCAAATACTTCATAAGGATTTTCATTCTTATTGTATTCCTTGCCTAGGCCCTGACCACGACATTGCTAGTTGTCGGTTTTGTGCTAGATTTAACCAACGCACTATTAAGCATCGGTACGATTTTGCATTTCATTACTTTGGCCGAAGGTTTAACTATATAATGCCGTCAGAACAGCTGACGACCGGAGTTCATAAAAAGTGCAAGGAAAAATGAAAGGACAGGCATCCGAGGTCCAAAAACGACGACGAAGCCTCTTCTTGGCCAGTTGTCAGTCCGCCGGTTCTCAGTGAGGCGCTTTCGCAGCCCCTGACACCTGCTACCTCAGAGCCACAGAGACCGCCTCTGACTCCCACGTGGAGACAACTAGGCCTCTGGATACTCAAGGTATTGGGCCTTCGGAAACTGATACCTCAGATGGGTCTGGAGCCACTGAGCAGGCATCGGCTTCTGAGGGTGTTTTCAGACCTACACAGCTTTATATCAAGCCAACTTCAGCATCCAAGACTGACTAAAACAGCTTTAAAGACAAGGAAACAAGTACAGCATTCTCCAGGACAGACTTCCATGCCTAAGAAACAGATGCTCAAAATGGCCGAAGACCTAATTACTTTGATCAGAGGTTCCCATCCCCCTCCTGATAAGAGGCCTAGGCAAGACACTGAATATGATTCCTCTGATCAGGTTTCCATTTCCTCCGACTCCTCTTCAGAACAGGGATACTCTGTCTTCCTCAGTATGAGGATTCTGATGCTGAAGAATCTATTCCTTCAGCTTCTCCTCCTGAGGATTATTTCTTTGGGGAAACCCTGCATACCATGAGGGAGAATTTCCACTGGGAGAGAGCCAAAATTACTCAGAATCTAAGAAAAGGCTCAGAGACTTTCTTCTTCTACCTCAGCACAGACCTCTTGTTATTCCACCTGTTCTAGACATTGTAGATGTATTTTCAGAGTCCGGACTGTCCCCTGACTCTCTACCTCCTGCACCTGTTAAGCCAGACAGATACTACAGGGTTCCAGATTCTCATAAATTTCTATATAAAAACCCTGCTGCTGACCCAGAGACTATTTCTCAGGGTCCCAAAGGGCTCAAGGCCTCTACTGCAAAAAACCCTGTCCCCTCAGATAGGGATTCAAGGGCACTGGACAGATGGGGAAAAAAGTTTACACTTCTGCTACCTTGGCTGTAAGGGCTTTAAACTGTCAGTTTCATATGCTTAAATATCAGTAATACTTAATGTCACTGCTAAAACAGAAAATGTTGACAAATTCTGAATGTTCTGAGAACAAGGAAATGCAAGATTTATTGCATGCAGCTGAACAAGTGGGAAAGCACACTTTGCAATGTGGTTTTGATTCACTGGAAGCCTCTTGCAGGGCCACCGTTACAGGTTCTCTCATTTAGAAGGCGTGCTTGGTTAAAGGAACAGAATCTGCCTGATCATGTTAAAGCAAAATTATTGGATGTTCCATTACAGCATGATACTTTGTTTGGTGTTAAGGCAGAAGAAGTGTTGAAGAAAATGGAGGATAAAGCTATATCTATGCAGACAGTAAAGGCTTTCTTACAGGTACAGCCACCCAGATGTAGCAGGAACTGGCCTTCTAAGAATTGGTCCTTTCCAGTGTCAGGCCACAAAGAGGCAGATACAGACGCCCTAGAGGCAGACAACGGCCCCAGGGCTCATACAGGCCCAAACAATGGGGTGCTTCTACCAGTGGAGAAGACAAACCACAGCCATATAGGAAACAGTCCCAATGACTTCCCTCTGCTAATGCCAAGCACTTATCTTCTGGCAGCCCCTTTAGGGGGAAAACTAGCACTTTTTTTTCCCAAAATTGGCACATGATCACCCAGAACAAATTGGTCCTGAATATAATTTCTCAAGGCTACAGGTTCCATTTTCACACCCTGCCAAGGGCAAACAGAATGCCAGACCTGCCACACAGTCAATGGGCAGAGGCTCAAAAACAAGTTTCAGCCCTCATGGACATGAGGGCCATTCAGCGAGTGCCACAGCAAGAGCAGGGACTAGGATTTTACTCGAGACTCTTCTTGTTGCCCAGAAAGGACAATGCATGGAGACCAATACTGGATCTGTCTATTCTAAACACATTTCTGGATATTCCGAAATTCAAAATCTTGACTCTGTAGCAGCTTCTGCCCATGCTGGGCAAGAAGGCATGGCTTGTGACTTTAGACCTAAAAGAGGCATACCTGCATGTCCCAATCAGGCATTCATGCAGAAGATACCTCAGATTTGTAGCTGACTCAATGCACTACCAATTCTCTGCACTGCCCTTTGGCTTATCTACTGCGCCCAGGGTCTTCACAAAATGCCTGGCACCATTAATTGCATTTTGCAGACAAAGAGGAATACAAATTTATCCTTACTTGGACAGTTGCCTTATTCAAGCAGAGAACAAGGGCATCTGGCATTTGTAAAAAGATTAATAACATGCCTAGGGTACACAGTAAATGAAAAGAAATCAAAACTAGTACCCTCACAAGAGGTAATATTCCTGGGTGCAAGCTTAAATACAACTGCCCAGATGGCTTATCTCACGCCAGACAAAGACAACTGACCTACTTATTTCAAAATGTTGGCAGCAAAGTCCCAGTTATCTGCAAGAAAAATTCTGCAGGCTTTGGGCTTCATGGCATCATGCATTTTGCTAATTCCATAGGCAAGACTGCATATGAGGAAACTACAATGGTATCTAAAAAGTGTTTGGACTCAACATTGCCACAGCCTGGAAACAATAATTACCCTCATTCCCTGCCTGCAACAGGAGTTTCGATGGTGGGTAGAGGCCTGTCACCACAACAAGGGACAGCCTTTCAGTTTACCCACAGCCAGGCAGACATTAACAACAGATGCATCAGATTATGCCTGGGGGGCCCATATGGCAGGAAGATGTTTTCAGGGCACATGGTCCGCAAGCCAAATGCATCTACATATCAGTCAAAAAGAGATGCTAGCTGTTCAAAATGCCCTGACAGCCTTCAAGGATCTACTTCTTCCAGAACAACTATTGATAAAGACGGACAATACTACAGTCATGTGGTACATAAACAAGCAGGGAGGCACACATTCCTACCCCCTCTGCAGACTAGCCATGACTTTGTGGGACACAGCATTGACTTACCAAGTACATCTGCAAGCACAATACCTGCCAGGAAGGATAAATTCTCTGGCAGACTAAATAAGCAGAAACCTAATGGAACCCCACGAGTGGAAATTGGATCCACAAGTCTTCAGCATGATAACAAGGAACTGGGGATGCCCGGACATAGACCCATTTGCCTCGCCTCACAACTGCCAACTACAGAAATTCTGCACAAGGACTTATCACAAGCTAGCATGAAAAGTGGATGTTCTTATCTTTCAGCTGGAAAAACTTAACAGTATATGCCTTTCCCCCACAGCCTCTCCTCCCCAAGGTACTCCTAAAGGTCAGACAAGAGAAGCCAAAAATGATACTGACTGCCCCAGACTGGTCCCACCAGCACTGGTACCCAATCCTAAAGAGCTTGTCTCTATGCCCAGCCTGGACATTGCCTCAAATTCCTCACTTATTGACCCAATAAAACAGTCAGATCCTGCACAGCCATATCAGGACCGTAAACCTGGCAGCATGGCGGATAATGTAACCATTCAAAACACGCCTCTGTCTAAAGCAGTGATGTATGTTATTTTGGAGGCCAGGAGGCCTAGCACCAGAAAATCTTATGCAGAAAAATGGAAGAGATTCTGTGCTTCGAACCAGGCACAAGGAATTGACACGATTGTACCAAATATTCCTCAGATTTTACAATACTTAACTGAGATGCTGAACAAAGGCCTGTCCTTTTCCTAAATTAAGATTCATGCCTCTGCCATTTCAGCTCACTACAATACAGGACCACCTCTTTTTTTTTTCTCCTCCATTACTAAGGCAGTACCTCAGAGGGGCCAAAAACATAAGGCCTCCAAGGAGAGCACCAATACCGGCATGGGATCTAAATTATGTCTTGGAAAAACTCACACTGCCTCCTTTTGAGCCAGCCTCTACAGCTGATATAAAATTCTTATCTTGGAAAACAGCTCTGCTCCTAGCAATAACCTCTGCAAGACGAGTCTCCGAGTTACAGGCACTCATGGCTGTGGAGCCCTTTATCATTTTCCATCAAGACAGGGTTTCTCTGAGGATTAATCCGACATTTATGCCTAAGGTAATGTCCAGTGTGGCCCTGAATCAAACCGTTCATTTGCCTACCTTTTATCCAAACCCACAGAATAAGGGTGAGAGACTTCTGCATTATTTGGACATTCAAAGGCAGCTACGCTTCTACTTGGACAGAACCAAAGCTTTCAGAAAGACTGAGCAACTTCTAGTGGCATATGCTGCAGGATCAGATATATGCTGCAGGATCAGAAGGAAAGGCTATCTCAAAGCAGACTATTTCAATATGGATAGGCCACTGCATTCGTTTCTGCTATTCACAGTATGGCAAATCAGTGCCTAAGGGCATTAGGCCACATTCAACCAGAGGAGCAGCCACTTCAGCAGCCTTCCTCAGAGGAGTACCTACCAAAGACATCTTAGAGGCTGCAACTTGGAGTTCAGTGCACACTTTTACAAAGCACTATCATTTACCTCTCTACTCTAAATCTAGAGCAGGCTTTGCCACTGCAGTTCTGCATGGCCTCATAGCCTCTCCTAATCCTATTTAGCCCCAGCCGCCCAACCTTAGCTTTGGGATTCAACCCAATTGTAATGACTGCAACAGTGAAATACGATGAACAAAGTACAGTTGTGTACCTACCATAAATGTAGATGTTAGAGTGTATTCACTGTTTCAGTCCAGGTTACCCATCCACCATCCCCCTTTCCTTTGCTGGGCCTCATCTGTACTTCTCTAGTCTATACAACCTATGTGGTGTATTTGCTTATAGATGAAGGTAGAGTTTTACTTTACTGCATGCATGTTTATTGGCATAAAATTAGCCTACCCTTTCGGGGGCACCTGACATCTGGGGCAAGAAAAACTGAAGAAAATGACATCTGATGCATCTTTTATACCCCTGGCGCACTGACATCAGGAAAGAGGCGACAGCAACTGACGCCAGACCAAGACTTTGGAATTCAGGCCGACTGCGGGTAGCCTGCCAGCAGGATAACCCAGTTGCAATGACTGCAACAGTGAACACACTCGAACATCTACATTTATGGTAGATACACAGCAGTACTTTCTTTGGTTAACAATGTTCGCAGATGACTGCAAACTAGGAGCCATAATAAAAACTAATGATGTGGACATCCTACAAAAGGGCCTCACTGAGACAAATACCTGGTGTCAAAGCCATGGCTTCAAGCTCAATGCCAAAAAGTTCATAGTCATCCCTTTTGGTAAAAACTCTGTACCCATGTACGGCCACATAGATGGTAGTCTACTTAACACCGAAAGTGTGAGACCTTGGGACGCAGGTGGACAATAATCTCTCCTTTGATAATCACATCACCACAGTAGTCAGTAAATCCTTCTACGTGGCACACCTCATCACTAAAGGTTTCTCATCCAGGAAATAAGAGGTCGTTGTTCCCCTCTACTCATCACTCATTAGAGCCATTATAGAGTACAACACCCCTTTTGGTATGTACCTCACAAGATATCTACAACAACTGGAAAGGCCACAGAAATACCTCACAAAGAGGATTACCGGCCTCAAACAGATGCCCTACGCAGAGCGTCTCAAACTCTAGCTTTACTCTCTCGCATATCGCCTACTCAGAGGCAGTCTCTGCCTAACATACAAAGCTATGTCAAACCCAGAGCTGTTGGACAAGCTCCACATAAAGAAATCCCAATCCCCTCAGAGCTACATGCTCTAGGGACGTAAACCTTGTCACTCCAATAAACCGAACATGCTGGAGGGCTAGATTCCTGTCCCAGTGACTTTCCATACTCTGGAACAAACTACCTATCTATATCAAACAAAGCTCCTCATTGGCTCTCTTCAAGAAAAATCTTGATGATTGGATGGGAGATAGGAAATTCACCCCGGGGATCACTTCTGTGGTTCTGCTCGACAGGGGCACAGGAAAATAATTCTCTGAAGTTGTTAATCTTCTTCCATTCCTCACTGATGGGTACTGTTCCAAACCCTCGAAACCGAGTCGGCCAAATGCCAAGCTAGCGTACACCAAACGCTCGAGCCACGCTACTACTCACAATGCCCTTCATCCCATACCTCAGATCTCGTTTGCCGCGCAGCCATATAGCAGCGTTTTCACCGAGCTCTCCAGCTAAGTAGTTTTGAATTATTCAAACTTGTATTTCTTCCAAAATTCTTTCTTATAGTCTAGCTCTACCCACAGGTATTCCTTTTCTTACCATTGTTGGTATTTTCTTGCCTTTTCTTTACTTTTACCACCTTGTGGTAACTCTTCATACCATTGCTGGTAGTCTGGCTCTTTTTCTCCTTCTTTTCTCTGAGCGAGTGTTAGTATGTCTGAGAAAAAGGGTACTTCAGGTTTTAAACATTGCATGTCGTGCAGTGGTAAATTACCTAACAGTGACTTGCATTTTAAATGCGTTTTATTGTTTGGGTGTCTCGCATCTTTCTGTGACTCCCCCATGTGATATTTGTGCAAGTTTTAGTCAACGGACATTGAATGAATGGCGCAACAAGTTGATTTTGAAAGGATTGCTTTCCTCTCCTTTCTCTGAGGCTATTTCTGTGGAGGTCTCAACCCCTCCAGGCAAGGATAAGAAGCGCCCTCACTCAGACCCTTCTTCACCGGCTGGTGATGAGGGCAAAAATCATCGATCGAAGACTGGTAGATCTTCCTCTGAGCATCGACTCGCTGTCTCGGTGCCACCGATTTTGGCACCTAGCACAGTTTCTGGGAAGTCTGAATTGTCAATGCTGGGCTCGGCACCAACGACTACTGAACCGATGGTTTCTTCGGTTCCGACCAGTCTGGTTCAGGACACTTCAGCACCGACCTCACCTTTACAGGCTCTGGCTCCGACCTCTGATCCGATTTTGACTATTACCCCGATTGTGACTTAGGCTCCGAGTTCCCTCTAGGTGTGACTTTACCGTTTACGCAATTCAAATCAGAATCCTCAGCTCCGTTGAGTTCATTACCACAGACCAGATATTCGTCTTCTGTGGACCCGTTTGCCGAGCAACCCTACAGTCCTTTTCTGGACCGGCCTGAATCCCCTTCCGGGATATCGATTAGGTTTGCCAGGAGCGTGTCCGAAATAGACATTGTTCGTCTCGTGGATCAGGTATTGACTGCAAGAGGAATCTCCAGACCCTGTTCCGCTCCGGGTGTTGGGATTCTTCCTCCTCGACTCCTTCGTATTCTCCTGATGGGGATCTTTTGGTCCCAAGGCCCCATTGCTTTCAACGGGACCCTTTCCTTTGGTGCCGACTGCTTTGATGCCTGAAGCATCGAAGTCCTGGTGGGCTTCAGTTCCGACGACAGCTCACCTTACTTAACCCTTTGCTTCGGGGGTGGAATATTCGGTTCCGGCCCCGGCATCGACGGCCTTCTCTGTTCCGAGAGTTATTTTCACACTGAACCCTTCTCAAATGTCAGTCTTGGAGGTGGGCCATTTGGAGTGGGGTGTGACTCCGGTTCAGATTCAGTCCTCTTCGGTTCCGGGCTCCCATCCCTCTTCGGGTGGGCCCGCCTTCCAGATTATGGAGGGGCGCTGGCGGCTAACAATCCTCCTCCTTCAGCTTTGCCTTTTGTTCCTCCTGTTACTCAGCCATTGCCAGCCCTTTGCAGGGGACCACTAATCCAAAGCACCCCCTTTCCGAGGCTTCTTCAGACATTCCTACCGAAGAGCCCCCTCGGAAGAGGGTGTGCAAAAGAAAACACATGGACTCGCCTGAAGAGTCCCTTACTGAGGATACGGATTACGATGATGGGGAAGGTTCCCCTAGATCACCCCCTGACTATGTTTCCTTTGGGGACATCTTGGAGATTTTGAGTCAGCGGGGTGACTGGAAATCTTCCACTCCTTCTCCGGAGGAATCCGTATTCTTACAAGCTTTCCGTTCCCAGCCCACTATGTCCTGGGTGACCCCTCCTGCAGATGAGTTGGTCAAATTCATCGTGCAGTGAGCGTGGAAGAGTCCAAATTCAGTAGAAGCTTTCCCCAGGAGATCAGACAAAGTACTTTCTTCTCCAGAAGATCAAACCCATTGGTCGAAAGGCTTGCCAGATGGCTGTGGTGGTGGCGGCCACAAAGAAGGACTTGGCAGAAGAGAGTCCGGCTGTTCATCTGCCCAACAGGGAGTCCCGGGCGGTGGACAGGCTAGGGAAGCGAGTCTTTGCTGCAGCGACCTTTGCCGTGCATTCGCTGAATTTCTTGGCACACTTTGAGACTACAGAGAGACCTTATTTCCGAACTCTCTGGTAGCCTCGCGGGTCAAGTGTCGGATGGAGCACGTGACAAAGTGGCCTCCCAACTTGCCACCCTTGAAGCAATTTTCAAATTCCTCCATGAGGTTGCTCTCCCACGCAACCAAAGGAGCAGCTAGAGCAGCAGGTGCTGGCGTGGTTGTCCGACATCATGCCTGGATGTGCATTTCTGACCTACCAGATTCTTTAAAGTCTTCCTTTTTGAAAGCCCCTATTGAGCCCTCTGCACTCTTTGGTTCTAAGGTCAAGGATACTTTGGCCAGGTGCAAGCAGGACGGAAAGCCCTTGTCTGTCATGGGCCTGCGCGTCTCCAAACCTTAGCGTTCCTTCTCCAGGAATCAGAGGAGTGGAAAGTTGTGGCACAAGAAGTCTCGAGGTTTCTTTCGTGACGCACGTGGCGAAGACTCCTCCAGAGGCAGAGGAGGGTCTGACGGTGGAAGACATCCTTTTAGGCGCAGAGGGGGGGGTTACTGTAATCAGGGCTCCAGAAATTCTTTCTTCGGTAGGCCCTATCAGTGCTCCTGAAGCGTTGCCCGATTGCTTTCCTCTGGAAGCAGTCGTGGCACGTTTCTCTCTGCACCAAGCAGCCTGGTCCTCCATTACCGACCATCTATGGGTGCAGAGAATTATCACAAGAGGCTATCACATTCCCCTCAAATCCTTTACAAGACCTCAATTCTCCCTTCCCGATGTTCCACCCAGTCAAAGGGAGGAGGCAGCTTCCGAAATCGAGAAGCTTCTTCTAAAGTGAGTCATCCAAAAGGTCCCCCCAGATCAATGAGGATTAGGATTCTACTCCAAACTCTCTTTGGTGCCAAAGAAGACAGGGGAACTGGAGGCCCATTATGGATCTCGGTCGTTTGAACGAGTCAGTTATACAGACCAAGTTCCGCATGATCACTATTCAATCCATCCTTCCATACCTTCGGGAGGGTGTGTGGATGTGCTCTCCAGATCTCCGGGATGCGTATTACCACATAAAAATGGACAAACGCTCCAGGAGGCTTTTGCACTTCCAGCTGGGAGCCAATCATTTTCAATTCAGAGCCCTGCCTTTCGGTATCTTGATGGCCCCCAGAGTATTCACGAAATGTCTAGCAGTGGTGACGGCTCACTTGAGACTGCATGGATTCCAGGTGTTTCCTTATCTGGACGATTGGCTCCTCTCTGTCCCCACCGAGCGTCTACTGACCAGGGCCCCTGCGCCACACTCTGTCTCTGATGGAGTCTCTGGGTATTACTATCAGTTGGGAAAAATTAAACCTTCAGCCCTCACAACAATTGAAATTCATAGGGGCTATGTTTAACACTCAGCTGGGTCTAATATCTCTTCCTCATCACAGGCTCTTAAGACTGAGAACGCAAGTGCAAGTGATACTTGACCGCAGGAAAGTGTCTGCAAGGGAAGTTTTGCAGGCTGTGGGTTCCATGGCAGCAAGCATTCCCATTGTTCCATTGGCCAGGCTTCATATGCGCCTGTTACAATGGCTTCTTCAAACTCAATGGATACACAATCATCATCCCTTGAACGCACTAATCCTCATCATCGATCTTTGCAAGCAGGATCTCCTCTGGTGGATGAAAGTCTTTGGTGTTGCCCCTTTCAACCTCTTCAGCCCAGCGCCACGGTGACTACGGACACTTCCCTGATAGGGTGGGGGGGCCATTTTCAGGGAAGATCTGTTCAAGGCACGTGGTCTCCTCTAGAAGTTGACTTACACATCAACGTTCTAGAGCTCAGAGCTGTGTTACTAGCTCTCCACCCTCTTCTTCCTCTCGGACCGATTGCTATACAGTCCGACAACATGTCTGTGGTCTGGTACATCAACAAGCAGGGAGGGACCAGATCTTACCCCCTTTGCTGCGAAGCCATGAGAATTTGGCAATGGGCAATAGCTACCAACCATTTCCTGATTGCTACACACATCTCGGGGAGTACCAACGTGATTGCGGACAGGCTGAGCAGATGCATCCTGCTTCCTCACGAATGGTCTCTCAACCCGGAAGTGGCGGAGAAAAATTTCAGCTGCTGGGGCCGGCCTTGCTGCAATCTGTTTGCCTCATCCTCCAGTACGAAGTGGAGCAGCTACTTTGCCCTCTTTCCTCTGCAGGGGGAGTCCCCGAGAGATGCTCTGACTCTTGATTGGCCCACGTGTCTCCTGTACGCTTATCCTCCCATCCTCTTGATACCCTTGGTCTTAAGGAAAGCTACTCGATTGAGAAGCAGAATGATTCTCATTGCCTCATTCTGGCCTCGTCAGGTTTGGTTCCCCTTCCTTCAGCCACACCTGCTCCGACCCCCTTGGATTCTAGACTTCCATCAGGATCTCATCTCTCACCCCCAAGGGTTGTCGTCTCCAAATCTGGCCACTCTCAAACTGACAGCTTGGATGCTGCACTTCCGTTAGTAGCCAGGCTTGAGTCACTTTATTCTCTGGTACGGAATATTATTTTGGCCTTCCCTCAAACCTTCTGCCAGAAAACTTTATAAAGACAAGTGGAAACGTTTTTCCTTATGGGCACAAGAGCTGTCTCTGGATCCTGTTTCTGTTCTAGTAGCTACGGTTCTTCAATACCTGACCAAGCTTTTCCTTAACAGGGCTTCTGCATCCACGATTCGGGTGCATCTAGCTGCCATCACCAGTTTCCATGATGGTTCAGACAGAATTCCTATTATTTCTTCCCGTCTTTGTAAGACTTTCTTGAAGGGGATTTTTCATTCTAGACCTCCCATTAGGCAACCTGTGGAATCATGGAATCTGTCTAGGGTGCTTCAAACTTTGACTCTACCTCCCTTCAAGCCGGCTGCAACCTGTGATGTGAAGTTTCTGTCCTGGAAGACCTTGTTTCTGGTGGCAGTTACTTCAGCCAGACGTGTATCAGAGCTGCAAGTATTATGCATTAAAAGTCCTTATTTGATTTTCCATAAGGGCAGAGCATCACTTCGCACCAATCCCACTTTCTTACCTAAGATGGTTTCAGAATTCCATTGAGTTGCCCGTGTTTTTCCCTAATTATACCAACAAAGGGGGAATACTGTCTTCATTCCTTGGATGTCCACAGACAGTTGCGGTTTTATTTGGCAGTACAAAGTCTTTTCGAAAGTCATATCATCTTTTTTGTTGCCTTTGCAGGCTCTAGAAAGGGATCGGCAGTGTACCTTGTCTAAATAGCTTAGGGATTGCATCTTCTTTGTTTATTCTCTGGAGGAGGAATCCATTCCTGGCCGCATTAAACCTCATTCCACTAGAGCTGTGGCTGCTTCTGTCGCTTTTCATGCTAGGGCTTCCATGGATGATATTTGTGCAGCTGCCACCTGGGCTAAACCCCATACCTTTATCAAGCATTACAAATTGGATCTGTTCTCCAGGGGTAGAGCTGCCTTTGGCTTTATGATTCTCCGGAATGTTCTTCCATGAGGGCCACCCAGATTCTGTAGTAGCTAGGGACTCGGTCCAATCAGTGAGGAATGGAAGAATAACAACTTCAGATATGTCTGACCATAACGTTCCATCCGAGTTGTTGATCTTCTTCCATTCATCACACCCTCCCACCTTCCCCCGCCATGGCTCCTGGCATATCTTTGGGTCGTTTTGGTGTGTTAGGGTGTTTGCGCACAGATGGCCTCTGCCTCTGTTTCTGTTTCTTTTATATATATTTATATGTTGCTACTAAGGTTCAAGAAAAATCTTGATGATTGGATGGGAGATGGGAAATTCACCTCGGGGATCACTTCTGTGGCTCTGCTCGACAGGGGCACAGGAAAATAATTTTCTTGGGTGGCGAAAGCCAGGGTACCGTTTGGCTAGGTTTATATAGGCCCTAGGGCCAATAGCCTAGTACCTACCTATGAACCTTTAGAACAGGTGTGTAAAAATCTTACCACAACAGTAAATGTCCTTCGCCGTTTAAGTATTCACCTCCTCCATCCGCCCCCCCCCCTTTTCTTTTGGTTTTGATTTGGTCGCCCTTCTGGCTGAGGGTCCTCATTTTCCATCTGCTTTTTCTCTCCTTGGATGTGCATAGCCTCCTTTTGTCCTTAGGAGACTGTTCTGTACTGGAGCTATTCAGTTCTGGGTAACTGTGTGGCTTTGTTGTACTGATCGGACTTTAAGGGTCTTGTGCCAAGGGTAGCCCAAAGTGAAGAATACTGCAACAGTGCAGAGAAGGGCATCTACTGTTATGGTAAGAATTTACCCAACTGTACTTTCTCATCACTTGTCTTATGTAAATTTAATTCAAAGATGACCTGTAAGGATATGAAGTCTTTGCAAGCACTTATTGTGAAAAAAAAATACTGGTAGACCAACATGTTATGGGCTGCAAATCAGAGTCGGTTTACTTAGCTTTTGAGATATTGTTTTCATTTTGACCTTTGAATAATTGCTGAGTAATATTGCAACTTTTGGTTACTTTTGGGGAAAAGCCCAGTAGATTTAAACAAAAATGAAGTAGTAGAATGCGAGTAAACAAACAAAGTCATTGTTGAAAAAAGTGTCTGACTTTTAGTACCAAAATTTTCTGTATGAATCCGCATCTTAAGTTTGATATTCTGCTTCAGGTGATACAGTGTAGTAATTGCACATAAATCCTTCTCTAATTACTCATTAACGGACATTGTTTTCTAAATGTACCCACGTTTTTGTTGTAAGAATTCTGACATTGTACTCTGCTTTTCTGTATGATTTATTGTAAATGCTTTTTGCAGTTTGATCCCTAACGTTGTACCCAGTTGTTTTCTGTAAAACTTTATTGTTAAATGTTACTTCTCTAACTAAATGTTTAGCTGCCAATGTAATTTTCTTGCTGACTGTATGTAAAATGTTAATACTGATTGCGAAGCTTTTCTTCTCGGGTCTCCACTGAAAATGAGATGATGCTCAGCTGGACTAACCCGGTTAACAAATGTAAAATAAATAAATAAAATAAATTAAGGTACAGGCTGCGACTTTCCCATGACTAACTTTGAATATCCTGACATAGCATTAATATTGCAGGATGCATGTAGGGATGCCACAGCCAAGTACTATAAATGAGGTTAGAAATGCTTTCTGAACTGTGTAGCAAACTAAGCACAACTTCTCATTTAACTTGCACAGCACAAAATGTTACCCATTTGCTGCAGTTGGCTTTGGCCAGGCTAGAACCTTGTTAATAACTGCACATTATATACTGTAATTACATTACATAGTCATTGACTATGTACAGTTTAATTAGTCCGTTTCTGTGCACACAGCAGTTTTGTTTGTCTCCCTTAACTTCATTGCTTAATGCACTTTGTAATCATCCACATCCTCTTTTAGTGAGGCTCCATTTATAGCCACCATTATGCCACCAGGTATGGTTGGTGCCAACACTCATCCTTAAGATTCAGGTGAATGTTTTATGTGATATAGCCACTTCAGACAGTCGCACTAAAATAATATTTTTCATGACCTATTCCCTCTTCCAGAGGAGTTTTTGTAGAAAAATAAATTCATGCAAGGAAAAACTATACATACCTAAAATGTCGTATATCAGTATTTCTCTTGGTGCCAAGTACAAAGCTGTACAGCCTGGAAAATGCTTTCTCAGTGCTCCATGCTGTGTGAGGTTTCTTAGGTAAAATTCTAGTTATATTAAAAGTCGTATTCAGGTGCTCTAAATGTTCTGTTCAGTTGTTTTATACAGCAGAGCAGTAGTTGCTTAACCTACCTGCATTAGCAGTTTATATTATTGATTAAGCTCTGTAAGTCACTAATTAATATCTTTAGATTTCCATGTCTTGTTTCGGTAATCTATTGCCTTAATTGCACTGTACTTCACCCTGTGACATACCACTCAAGCTGAATTTGGATTTTCTCTGTTTCAGCATCCCCTTTCAGTGGGAGATGTGACAAATTTGAAATGTAATTCATTAAACCACATTCATTGCCCCCAGTGCATCTATCTATGTTCCCCTTTGTCCTCTTCAGTTTCTGCCCCATTACTTTCTTTTACTGTCTCTTCTGTTGAGTTTTGACTAGTAGAGTCCTTTGCAGTTATCTTAATTGAAGTACATATTAGCCATTATATTAGCTTATCAGTTATTTTTCAGTTTTACTTGTTCATATGTGCAGTGATAGTTGTATTATTTTATACTGTGTTCTACCCTCATAATTAAATGCAGAAAATAAAATACCCACCTGGAATACAGTGCTGTTTGTTCCTTCAATAAAAAAAGTAGTATATGCTTTTATCAAATGATTTTGTTGGTGTTTAAAATTGGGGGTACTGTCGGTTGAACTACATTATAATCCAAGTCCAGAACATAAACTATAGTAATATATATTTTTTTCTTGCATTGCAGTTGTGTGACTGTGGAATTAGCATGTAAAGGTTATGGGGATGTGGAGGGTGAGCCCTGTATAGCATTTGTTGTTTGCATTTGGGATTTCTTAGTTTATTTCTCTTTTTGAAGTGAGGGTAGTGATGATTGCAAATGTAAATGTAGTATTTGTTTGTTATTTTAAATTTAGTATTTTGTTGCTCATTGTTAATGGTTATAGATGAAACTGTGTATAGTGTATTTTGTGATCATTCATAATAAACGTGTGTTTGTGTCTTTTATATACACTCAGACACAGACTTGCACATGTTCATTGCTGCCTTCTGTAGGTACTCATCTTCCATTTGCAATTCTTATTTATTCATTATGCAACAAAGTCATAGCTGAAAAAGGACATTGTGTTCAGTGCAAAGTACATTAAATAACATTTTAAAAAGCTTTTTTCTGTGCATGTTGCTTTTCCTTTTGTTCTTTTCTCCCTTATCATTGTATTATTGTCAACCCATCATCTGTTATTGTCTTTCTTCCACTTAGATAGTTAAGAAAAAAATAAAGAAATACCACTATCTTCTCACAGTCCTCAGACTCTGGTTCAGTTATGGCTTTTTGGTTTACTCCAGCAATAGACAGAGCCAGAAGAGGGAAGCAAGAGCCAGATACGAAGATGTACATCATTCCCACTGCTGCAGTAGCAGTTATGCTATATGGATTGTTTCACTGCCCAGGAAAACCACCCAGCATCACAAAGCTTTGTCTCCCCCAACACTGTCGCTCTGATTGCTGATTGTGGACTTCCTTAAGGCTAACCAATCAGAGTGAAGATTTCTTCAGTACTTTCTTGTCACCTTGAGGAGAAACATATCTGGGGTTTCACAGGAATAGCAGTCAACTAAGAGCTTTGTTTCTGTCAGATAAGTCCCCATTGCAGAAACCCTCCACACAGAAATGTGTTGCCCTTTTAAGAGAATACTATTTATTTTTATTTTCTAATTTCATATTTCTAAAACCCGGTATTTTTTGTCAGTATTGGAAGTTTCCTTTGTTTGGCTGATTGTGTTCTGTTTATGTAAACTTTTATATTTGTGACTAAAAGATTTATTTTGGGATGGGCAGGGTTGTGCTTATGTTCACTGTCTGCTTGCCATTTTTCTTTTCTGTCAGTATATTTTACTTGATAAAAGGAGTGTTGATAGGGAATTTGTGTCACTTGTGGCTTGGCTTTGTGAGGGGGCTGGGACAAGAAGTTTTGAGTGTAAGTGTGCTTGCTGCTTGTGTTACAGTAGTTACTTTCCTACAGACTCGCTGCAACAATGCTTACAGCTTTTGGCATCTCTTAATTACAGTATGGATACTTACTTCGGTCTGGATGGTTCCATTCTTGCTGTTCTTAGGGAGAAAAAAGCAGTTACCAAGAAGCCTTTGCTGTTGTCACAGGCTCCATCTGTTCTTCAGCCAATAGTGTGTGAACCTGCAATGGCCGTTGGTTATTTCTTAGACTAGTCACTTACCTGTCTTTTCAGCCACCGCTAGTCTGGGGGTCAGCCATTTCTGTTTGGTTGTTCCAGTGTCTGATATGGGCATGGTAGAAGCATATTCTCTAGTGCTGGAAGACCCTCTGGGAAGTTCTTCATGGGGTAATCAAGACAAGAGACCTTTAGAGTAATCAGATGTCCCTCCATTGAGTCGGTCTTCTTCCACAGGGACTTTTATAAAGAAATAATAACATTGTATATCAAGAAGTAATTGCACTTAAAGATATAATTAACTTACCTTAGCAAGGAAAGAAAGATGTGATCTTACCTTAGCAAGGCATGCATTACAGGCTATGAATCCTGGCACCCAGAAGCCATTACAGGTGTGTACCCACTGTAAAGAAATTCCTGAGGAAGTAGATTCTGATTATGACAGAAATCATTTTTTTTCCTTCAGATTCACAAACCTAACTTTCTGACTCTGAAGAAAATATTAACTCATCTTCATGTGGAGGAATTCTTTTAATCAGACCATAGTTGGGATGAATGAGGTATTTTTTTTTTTTTTGAACAAATAAATGTGCTCCTGGAACTGAGAAGATAATGTATGTTACAAATGGATATTCTTCATTCCTTACCCATTCCTCCTATACTGCCACTGTTGGAGGATGTGTTTAATTTTATCTGTAATCATCCTGATAGCCAGCTATCAGTCCTTAAAACAGCAGATAAAATGTGTGTAGTACATCAGACTAATACTTATTTTATCTTGCCTTCGATCAGAGCAAACGGCTATATCTACCACACCGCCTGCTGTGAATAGGTTGTTCTTGAACACCAACCCTTCACCTGGTGACATGGAGGGCAAGGTGTTAAAACCATGTGTGTAAGAGAATGTTTTCCTCTTCCATTTTGGCTTTCAGAATTCGGAATTAAGTCTACATGTTGAAGTTTATGCTTTATTATATGGATAGTTTAAGGGAACTTGCTACTTCACTTCCTACAGAAGAAAGGTTTTTTTTTTTAATTAAACTGTTTTTACCTTGTCCTAGGTATCCAAACATCCTTTGAAGAGTATGTATGATTTTGGGCATACTGTGTCTAGGGCTACGGCCACTGTTACAGCATTAAGAATATGTGCTTGGGTACATAACCAAAAGTTTGATGAGGTAGTGTGAGATCTTAGATTCCGTTTTAGACAGGAAAGTATTGTTTGGCTTTTCCCTACTCAGGTTCTCAAACAATTTGATGAAAGAAGAAAGTTGATTCAGGGAGTTTCTAAGATTTTTCACATTCCCCCCCCCCCACTGCAAATCCTTTTAGGTCTCCCTCTTTCTGTAAAAAGCCAAGTAAAACTAGTCATGTACCGGCAAACAAGAAGCAAAAAAGAGATGGTTGGAGAGAAGTAACAAGATTCTGGGGTCCTTTCAGAAAAAAAAAAGGGGGTATGCCAAAAGTACAGAATAACTATAACAGCATTTTTCCCACCCACTTTCCACTCGTCTGGCCAATAGCTCTACAAACCTGTCTCACAAACTGGTCCTCAGCATTTTTTTGTCCCAATTTCCTCACCTTTGGTGATACTTATTTTCCATATGATAGAATTCTTTAAGTGGGATTGTTTGGAGGTTTCTGATATCCAGAAGCGGTATTATGATCTCTTACAGATGGAGTCTCCCAAGCTTTCTGCTGTTCCTGCAGTTCTGGCTGCTCTCCTGGATACCATTTCAGTAGCTTCTGTAACCCTTGATTTTCAGCTCCTAGCTCTTAAGAAACCTGACAGATTTTACTAGGTGCTCGATGATTGTAAATTTCTGTATAAGTGCCCTTCTGTAGTGTTTGTCTTCTCTGACAGACCCGCCAAGCTGTTGCCCTCTACCACATTGCTTTCTTCAGATAAGGATAGTAAGGCCATGGAGAGACTGAGTAAAAAGGTTATACTTCTGCCAACCCTGTCTTAATGCTATTAACTACAGACTCATATGACTAGGTGGGTCTACTTCATTTGCCCTAACTTCTGATTGCCCGACACCAAATGACCAATATTTCATTTGACCGACACTTCATTTGACCGACAAGTATTATTGGCAAGTAAATGAGATATGCCCCCTTCCCCACTGTAGTGCGACCCTGGAGTTAGAATATATAGTTAGGGGGTGTGGGGGAGGGCGCAGCCCCCCACAAAATGTTTAGTTTTTGCTTTAATATTGCTTAGTAAAACAAAAGTAAGTGGGGGCTTCACCCCCCCACACCCCCCTTTGTGGGGGGGCTGTGCCCCCCATCCCCCCTAACTATATATTCTAACTGCAGGGTCACACTACAGTGGGGAAGAGGGCATATCCCATTTACTTGCAAATAATACTTGGCGGTCAAATGGGTGTCTGTCAATCGGAAGTTAGGGCAAATGAAGTAGATCCGACTAGGTATGTTTTAGCCGTCCTTTCTCAAGTTTCTAAGGTGATTTCTGATGTTCCTGATTTTGAGGTGAAGGCTTTGGCCATTTCCTTGTTGAGTTCTTCCTCTCTGTTTGCCTGCCACTCTATGAAATGCAGTTGTGATGCAGCTAATGTTTCTTCCAGGGCTTGATGGTTCTGTTATGAAGCATTATTCTTGGCTTCATCTTCAGGCTTTACCTGTTGACATTAAGGCCAGATTAATGGATTCTCCTTTGGATAATAAAGAACATTTTGGTACTGTTGCTGTTGAACTTTTAAATCTGTCCAGGATAAGGGCAAAGCTTTGCAGGAGTTGAAACATATTTTTGTTTCTCCTATTCCAAAGTTTCAGAAAAAAATACCTTTCCAAATCTGCTTTTATTCGCAGGCATTCTTGCCCTCTGCCCAATGGTAAAATGGGTTCTAGACGTGTACCTCCTGGTAAGTCTACACAGACTCATATTTCCCAGAAACCTTCTTTTTAGGACAGGCCAGGTTCCATTTGACAACTTGCATCCCTTTTCCCTTGGCCAGGTTCCTTTGTCCCTTTGTTCTTTCTCCCTCTCTACCAAATTGGTTAAGGATCACAACATATTCTTGGGGTCTGTCCATTATCTGCCAGAGGTATTTCATGGTTTGGAAATCTTTCTCCCTTTCTGGACATCTGTCAACCTCCTTGAGAACAGCTTCCTTTCTTCTCAGAGGTGCTTCATTGTCTGTTGACCATTCATGCTGTGCCCCCTCCCCAGGAACGGAGGTTTTTTTTTATTCCAGAATGCTTCTGGTTTCCAGGAAGTAGGGCACCTGGACAGCCACGTCTGAACCTTTCTCAGCTTAACACCTTTCTCAAGGTCCCTTCCTTTCTGATGTTTTCTCTTCAGACTTTATCTTCTTCCTATTTCTTTCTTCCTTCCTCCTCCTCTCCCACCAGGCCTTTTTGGCCTCTTCGGATCTTAGATGCCTACCTTCTTATCACCACCCAACCCCTTTACAGGAAATATTTGCAGTTCTCTGTTTTTGTTTTCTCTCTCTGCATTTTCATTTCTTTGCTTTGTCCTTTGGCATCTCTACTACTCCAAGGATATTCACCAAATGTCTTATCATTGCATTGTGCAGAATGAGAGGAGTTTAGGTATTTCCTTATCTAGACTATCTGCTCATTCAACCTTCATCCTCTGAGACTGTGCTTCTGGGTCTCTAGGGTACGGTTTCCCCACTGCAGAGTCCGGGATTCACCATAACCTTTCAAAAATCAGTGTTTACTTCTTTGCAGGATCATGTTTTCCTTGGTTGCAGGATGCAGACCATCTCCATGCTGGCATCTCTGCATGTCACCAAGGCCCTGTCTCTGATTCTTTTTTTTCAGTCTCCTCTTCCTCTGGATTCAGTCACGGCCAGTGACTTTCTTAAGGTCCTTGGGTTTATGGCTTCCAGCATTCCCATGCTACCTCTATCCAGGTTCCATATGAGAACTTCAGTGGTGTACCTCAAGTCAGTGTAGCTTCAACATTGTCACCTCCTGGACTTCTGGTTCTCATCCTTCCGCGTCTCCAACTTTGAGTGGTGGATTCATCAGCTTTCTTTCAAACTGGGGCTTCCTTTCAAGCCTGAAGTCCCATGTGAAGAGCTCTTTATAAATGCCTCAGACAGGTGGTGGGGAGCTTCATTTGGTTCTTTCAAGTTTTCAGGGTCTTTGGCCTCTTCATCAGAGGTTGGACTACATCAACATCAAGGAGGTGAGGGCTCTGCTTCTAGCTTTACATACCATATTTTATCCAGGACCCCTCACAGTGATGTGGTTTGTCAACAAGCAAGGGGTTACAAGGTCCTACCTCCTTTGCAGCCTGGCTCTTCAGGTCTGAGATCTAGCTGTCCAGTATCAAGTGACTTTTCAGGATGTCTGCATTCCTTGAACAGGTCCAGTATACAAGCTTATGAGTGGATGCTTCACAGTGATGCGCGTATTTATTTGACATTTGTTAACCGGGAAAGTCTGACTGAGCTACACCCCTTTTTCAGCAGAGGCATGGGGAGAAAACCTCCACAATAGTACATAATTCAACGATCAACAATTTGTACAAAAAATACAATAAAAAGAGAATAAAGTGTTGATGGCACACACGGCCGGCCTTAGGCATAGGCGAACTAGGCGACCGCCTAGGGCACCGTACAGGCTGGCCTCAAAAGGGCGCAATTTGGACCGGAGTTCTGTTGTGACGACCCCCTAACCGGGAAAAGCTTTAGAGACAACTACAACATTTATTTTTTTTTAAATTTCACCGCCGCCCATAGAAGCTAGCAATTGCGCCCTCCCCGGCCTCAAAAGGGTGCAATTTACAGACCGGAGTTCTGCTGTGTGACTACCACTAATCGGGAAAAGCCGAAAAACAACATCATTTTTTTTTTAATTTCACCGCCGAGAGGCTAGCAACAGTTGCGCCTTCCCCCACTTAAGCAGGGCTCAGTTTACGGACCGGAGTTCTGTGTGACAAGTCATAAGTCAACACTTGTAACTACTGCTCGCAAACACTATACTATTATTGTCTGTGCAGTGGGTTACCATGCAGGGACATGCTTCTTGAAAATAAAAACCTATACAAGGAAGAGTTGCTGCATTCCAGTCTCTAAGTACAAAACTAAGTGTAATCAGCATTCAGCACGTCTTCTAACAACATCAAGAATTACCACCAGAGTTTAGAAAGGTTTAGCACAGTGTGTGGATAAGTCCGAATTAAATCAGGATTTTTTTTTTAACCGACTGTAATAATTGCTGAACCCATTGCCCCAAACAGTACAGGTGTACATGTTAACCTTAAACAGTACTGTAGATTCTCAAATGACCACAACTGCAGAAGCAGTAGCCTTAGTTACATGAGTCAGGAAGGTAACCTTGAACTCTGTTGATGAATGCCAGGTCAGCATGCAGCATTCAGCTGTGGTGTTTGACGGACTGGGGATGCAGGGTTAGCTTTACATCATAAATGACCACAACTGCAGAAGCAGTAGCCTTAGTTACATGAGTCAGGAAGGTAACCTTGAACTCTGTTGATGAATGCCAGGTCAGCATGCAGCATTCAGCTGTGGTGTTTGACGGACTGGGGATGCAGGGTTAGCTTTACATCATAACAGATAAGTGACTTGATAACTAATAGACTAACCTAGCAACTACTATCACTCTGGGTTTCTCTGCTGTCCAAGACCAAAGACGAAAAAAAAAATATATATAAGCAATGGTTATGTCAACAGTTTTTGAACTGGATTTGAAATGATGTAGATAACAAATGAGGTCACCGGTTCATTGAGTGTATATGTAGGGCAGAAATAAACTGCAGGTTAATACATGGTCTATTGTTCTCTGAGTAATATGGATTTAGCTCAAAAAACTTCACCAGTTTCCTCATCAGACTTCTTTCAAGTAGCATAAATGGTTAGTTTTGGACAGCTTTAAATTTTGGATCAGTGATGGAAACCACCAGCTCGCCACAAAGTTCCATCATAAGATGGAGGGCTTGGCTTGATTCAGATAGTTGCTTGTGTCGCTCATGTAAAAGGACATTCCTTGGACTTGGTGTTCCAGTGTGGTTTGGTTGCATTGAACCTGGTTGTGGAACCTGTATCCTAATTTGACCTCTGTCTGATTACTCTAATTTGTGGTTCCACCTGGTTGGCACATCCATTGCTCAACTTACCAGAACAGACATTTAGGAAATGCTGCCTGCAATTACTTTATCCTTAATCCAGTATCATCTCCTAGAAAAAAAGCATGACACAAGTGATCTTGAAATGCCCATACAGGTCTACAATGCAACATTTCCTATGTTCTAGGTTAGCTTGACCTAATGCAAGCCTGCTTATTTCCTGTTAGAACTTTTAAAACTCATATGATCATGAGCATCAGGAGTTATGCAAGCAAGGATGATGACTGACAAACAAATAGAGAAAGTCCAAGTTGCCCCAAGCTGCCCCCACCTCATAAATTATACTTCTCTTCAGACAGATGAATTCACAAGAAACCTGGCTATTTATGTGGACAACTCTGTCTCTCTCATTCAGCCATCATGTTTCTACCACAGTCAGGAAATCCCTCTGTCTGACCAAGTTCCTTTCCAAGAGAATATTGTCAAGATCCAACGGCATCACCCTACCACTGTAGTCTTTCCTTATCAGACCCATCATCAAATATAATTATCCATTTGAATTGTACAAAAGCAAGCATTATGCTCAACTGGAAAGACTCCAAAGATTTCTATCCAAGAAAGTGAAAGGCTTTAAATCCTTCAACTATCTGGTTTGATGAGCAATGACATTCCTTATACTCAACAGTCTACCAGCTGCACTGACTTGACCTATGTCTCACTTTTTTAAGCCATGAAAGACGCAGTCCTATCTGCCATCTTATTTCTTCACAAAATTGTCTCACCCTAATACTGGATGATTTCAGCTACCCTGCAACTTTCTAAGTCTACAAGAGCAATATTTATAATCTGTCCCACTTTTGCCACCCCCCCCCCCCAACACTGTTTCAGGCTTTTTCCAGCGTTCGTGTACTAAGAGATTGAGAGGTATGGAGGCATGTATGTAATGCACTGCTTGCTGATTTGGTGCATTTTAAGGGGGGATATGGGTTTTGCATTCCTGAGAGTGTCCTCTTTTCTATAAAATGCTTAGTAACTAGGAACTTGTCAGTTTCTCAGTTATTCCCTATTGCAATTATACCAGCTTACCATTTTTTTTGTGTAACGTAGGAAAGTAATTCTTCAAGGGCAGCAGGCAGTGAACTGGTAGTTGAAACATTGAAATGTAAAATTGTTTGCCAGTAACAGACTGTTCATTATTAAAAAAAATATCTTTAATATAGAATTATTTGGATGAACTTTAGTTCTGCAGAGATTGTGCTTATTGACTTGGGGATTGTAATGACATAACTTTGAGTGGCCTTTTATAGGTTCATAGATTAGTACTAAGCTAACCGCTCTTGTGAGCCATTTTAAGCCTAGCCAATTATCCCTTGTAAGACTCAAAACCCTGCACCTTGTGTTTGTAAGGCAAACACCATAACCATGAGGCCACACTCCCATCCCCTCTTTATGGTTAAAATGTTTTGAAATGGGCAGGTTTGTCATTACTGGGTCATGCATTTTGTTTTATTGCTTACTGGAAAAATGTTCAAAACTACAAATTTAAAAAACACACTAACAAGGGGTGCTTTATTATACAAGGAATGTAATTTAATACAATCAGGAAGGTGAATCAAAGAACACATGCATGGTCCTAAAAATGTGTGCAAGGAGGCCGTTTTGAAAATAGCCCAAAGGTAAACTTAAGCCTCCACTGGCCAGATGCATTTTTTATGAATGTGGATTTTCATGCCGTTTCAATGGCAGAGAAGTTTATTGCTCATGCCAAGTCTGTTTTCATTGTGAGACTATATTGTTTAGCAAATGTCTATCTGTGTTTGTGCTATTCAAGCTTAAGCTACTGTACACATGGAGGAGGGAGGGAGGTTGCTATTCTACTTTCACTGAGCTGTAAGGTTCACTTGCCTACCCCAAAGTAAATTAAAATAAACTTAAGCAACTCTTTGAAATAAGGCATGTGAGCTTCAATTTTCTGAGGACGTGACTTTTATACTAAAATATATGTGAAGGGGCAACTGATAAAGCAGGTTTATTAAAGGAAAATTCCACTGTCCTTCACTTTCAGTTTAACTGCATCACAAAGTATCTTTTCTTCATATGCATTTAAATGAAGGAACTGGCTGGAGTGGCTTTCCTGGGGAGTGACCGACCTGTGGGTGTGGCTTATGGGGTGTTTCATGAGCATGGTATGGGTGGGGCTTAAGGGGCACCGGAGTACTACTTCGCCTAGGGCACCAGTTGAGCTAAGGCCGGCCCTGATGGCACACTCATCCAAACAATAATACTGTTAATTGACAATGTACAGAGTTTGCTAAAAATATCTATAAAAGTTCACAAGAAACCTGAATAATTCTGTTATAATATCTTTTGCGCAGTTGTTTCATGAGGATGTGTAGCAGGTAATAAAGGAAACACCGTAACTTGCCACTAGAGGAGCGTATATTGATAAGTGGAAAAAAGTTCTAGTTGATGCTTAGCTAATAACCAGAGGCCAGTCATGGATTTTGCATTTATAAGACAACCACTAGAAGCAAACCAGAAGAAACAACCAAGAAAGATCCACCAAAAACACGATTTATTAAAACTCTGACATCTCGGCCACAGCCTTCAAGGAGTACAAACCATACAAAACCATATGCACATTTATACTAAAACAGTGCATCAATTAATACAATTAAACAATTAACTAATATAATTCCATTCAATTTAGCAACATTCTCCAATTAAAATCTTCATTTAAACCAGAAGGATGTAAGGTTTTAAACTTTAAAATGTATATAGCTTCTTTTTGTAGCAACAATTGTTTAACATTCACATTCCTATAGTTATAATCAAATATTTGTTCTAAAACAGTCGCTTGTAGCCCCTTACTCTCACTATTGTGAAAATTTAAAAAATGCATGGCTACAGAGATTTCTTCTTTTTAATTATGAATGTCTCTAATATGTTCTAAAAGCCTAAGCTTAAAGGCTCTCTTGGTTTCACCTATATAAAATTTATTACAAGGGCACCGAAGTGCATATATTACTCTCTCTCTATAAATGTGCATATGGTTTTGTATGGTTTGTACTCCTTGAAGGCTGTGGCTGAGACGTCAGAGTTTTAATAAATCATGTTTTTGGTGGATCTTTCTTGGTTGTTTCTTCTGGTTTGCTTCTAGTGGTTGTCTTATCCATGTCTACTGATCCATATTTGCATCTTCCTCGAGTTTTTCGTGATGCTATGGATGGTAGTCAGCTGTCTTTGGATAATTTCCTGAGCAATTCTTCAGAACGTGGTGAGCGTCAACCATTGCATAGAACTGCTACTGATAAGAATGTGCCTGTTTGGGAAAAATGGGAAGATGACAGACGTAAGCGTTTTCCCAACCCTTTTTCGAATGTGGGCAGAAAGATACCTTTGTCAATTAATGCTGAAAGTAAATCACTATTTGAAAATGTGGAAAGAAACGGCCACATTTTTCAATATATGTTGTTTACAAAAATACATAGATACTGAAATTACACCTAGGGGACTAAGAGTCTTTAGACCCTACCACTCCTTTTAATTTGTCTTTAGACTCTGATATTGTGTTTCAGAAACGTTGGGTGGCTGCAGCACATCAATGTGTAACCGAATGGCTACACATATTAGTTGAGAGAGATCAACTAAAACAAAAAGAATTATGTGCTGAAATCAAAAAATTGTGTTGTGATATATCTACTAATGTTTCCCCTTCAACTATAGATGAATTTCTCATACAAACAAATGACAAACTAAAAGAATATAAACTAGCCTTAATTGAAAGGAAAAAGGGTAAACTACTCGGGGATTTACGGGACTATGAGTCTAACAAGGCTTTCCTCTCTAGAACCAATCGGAATAGATCTCGCAAGCGAGTTGGGTGTCAACAGGAAGCTAACTCTATTCACCATCCTAGTTCTTCAGCGTCCGCGTCGGAAGGTGGTTACACTTCATTAGAAGAAGAATATGGGGATTTTGATTATCCCAAGCTTCCAGCAGCACAGCAGTCCGAAAACTTTCGTCAAACTTTTCGCCAAGAACCCCACTTTTCCCACAAGGGCGTGCAGGGATAAACGCCAGCGTGAACACCATTTTAACTCATCACATGAACAACAAGGACAAGGGGGTTATAAACGAGGTAAATAGTGATTCCTTTCAAGATTCTACACGTGAATATGTTATTAACTTATCCAGACATGTATTTAGTGACTCTGAACTTTCTGTTTTAAATTTGGGACTTAAATTTGTTCCGACAGTAGTGTCTAGAGTTCATGACATGCAAAAAGGTGTTTATTTATTTGGCAGGAAGTTGCATTTAAAATATTTTTTCAGCCAAGCAAGCAACCATTGTGAACAAGATTTCTCGGATGATAGTTTTTATTCGTGTATATCAGATGAATCTGTAATTGCTTATTCTAAACTTGATACTGATAATGTTCCTTCTACAAGCAAATTTATTCCAAATGTTTTGAATAGCGATGTTTCTAATTTTGTTAAAATGGTGAATCATTCTATTGAAGCCACATATAATACATTTATGTGTAATAGGAAGAACATAGAATATAATATGCAGTTTAAGGAATGGCAGATTTTGTTGTTACTAAGTAAAAAGAAATTATTTTTAAACCCTCAGATAAGGGTAACAAACTAGTAGTTCTGAATTCTACAGACTATCTGAATATGTGTATGGAACATCTCAATGACACTAAAACTTATGAAAAGGTTGATGTTAAGTGTTATGATACAGCTATTTCAGCATATAAGGAACTCATACGTAAAGGCCTTAGGTTAGGTTATTTTTGTGTTAAAGATGTTAAGAATAAATTTCATACAGATGGGTGCTCAATGGCTTTTTTCTATTGTTTACCCAAGATACATAAAAATTTGCAAAGACCTCCAGGGAGACCTATTGTCTCTGGGTGCAATTATTTTTAACACAATTTGGGGATTTTTCTACATAATTTTCTTGTACCCCATGTTAAACATTTACCTTCTTATCTTACTGATGTGTTTGATTTGTTAAATAAAATCAGTGACATTAGTTGGAATGAATATATGTACTGGGTAACAATCGATGTTAAAAGCCTATACACCAACATTGATCATAGTTTCGGTATAGAAGCTATTAGATTTTTTTTGGGAGATTCCCCATTAACAGAATTCATAGTGGAGTTGATTTATTTTTCTCTAACTAATAATTTTTTTTGAGTTCAATAATAATATATATCATCAAAAACAGGGTACACCCATGGGGGCTGCTTTTGCCCCCATGTACGCAAATTTAGCTATGGGTTTATTTGAATTAGGGATTATATACAGACATGAGTTTTTTCATAAACATGTTATTAAATATTTCAGATATGTGGATGATTTGATTTTTCTAGTAGAAGGGGGTAAGTCTCGCGTTCGACAATTTATTGCAGATTTAAATGTCAATAGGTTTTCTTTAGAATTTGATGGTTTCAAGATGGGTACTCATATGCCTTTTTTGGATGTAGTACTTGACATCTCTAATGGTACTAATCTTGTGACTTCAGTTAACAAAAAGTTTGCTGGGGGTAATCAGTATGTCCATGGTACTAGTGGACATCCCCTTCATACTATTCAATCTTTGCCTTATGGAGAAATGCTTAGAATCTCCCGCCTTTGTAATAATAGGGAATTATTTGATAATGAATTACATGTATTGTTAGATTCTTTCTCCAAGAGAGGCTATAGGAAGGCAATACTAAAATATAGCTATAATAAATTCTGTGGGTGTAAGAAAAAAGTGACCACCTTTGTTGATCTTCTGGGGAATAATAATATGCCTAAAAATAAGATGGCTTTAAAAGAAAAAGAAATAGTATATTTTGTAACTACATATGGTTGTTTTACTTCAGAATTTACAAAGATTATTTTACAATTTTGGAAATTTTCATGCTCTTTAAGTAATGTAAAATCTTGGTTAAATATGGAATTAAAATTTTCTTATCGTAGGGGTAAAAGTATAAAGGACTTCTTGGTGAAAAGTAGGTTTACTTTGCCAGTAGATAAGATATCACATAATGTGGAAAACATGGGGACTTATCAGTGTGGTAAATGTAAATCATGTAATTTTATTGTTCCTTGTTTTGAATATATTAAACAATATATTTATTCAAAACTAATAATGTTTTCCACTGCAATTCGGAGAGAGTAATATATGCACTTCGGTGCCCTTGTAATAAATTTTATATAGGTGAAACCAAGAGAGCCTTTAAGCTTAGGCTTTTAGAACATATTAGAGACATTCATAATAAAAAAGAAGAAAGCTCTGTAGCCATGCATTTTTTAAATTTTCACAATAGTGAGAGTAAGGGGCTACAAGCGACTGTTTTAGAACAAATATTTGATTATAACTATGGGAATGCGAATGTTAAACAATTGTTGCTACAAAAAGAAGCTATATATATTTTAAAGTTTAAAACCTTACATCCTTCTGGTTTAAATGAAGATTTTAATTGGAGAATGTTGCTAAATTGAATGGAATTATATTAGTTAATTATTTAATTGTATTAATTGATGCACTGTTTTAGTATAAACGTGCATATGGTTTTGTATGGTTTGTACTCCTTGAAGGCTGTGGCCGAGACGTCAGAGTTTTAATAAATCGTGTTTTTGGTGGATCTTTCTTGGTTGTTTCTTATGGATTTTGCATTTGTTGGTGCTGGAATAGTTGACAGTTTTTTCTGGCCTCTCTCTTTCCTGCATAAAAGTTTATCTTGCTGCCATTTCAGCATGCCTGCCCATGGATCCTGTTTCTTCTCTGCAGGTGATAGAACCGTTTCTGAAAGGAGTTTTGCATTTGAGACTGCTTTGTAAATGAGTTGTTCTTCTTTGGAACCTCAACTTTTTGCTGGATAACTTGACTGTCATCTTTTAAACCTGCTCATCAAGCACATTTTAAGGTTCTTGACTTGGAAAACTGTACTCATCATTGCTATGACATCTGGAAGAAGATTATCTGAGTTGCAAGCTCTCATGCTGGGTGGACCTTAACTCGTATTCCACAAAAATATGGTCACGTTAAGAACAAACGTCTCTCATATGCCCAAAGTGGTTTGAGTTTACTTTGTATGAGTCAAGCCATCAATTTCCCATTTTTTCTACCCTGAGTCTAAAAACCGGGAGAAAGCATTCTGCATACTCTGGATATGCATACGCAACTCTAGTACTATCTTTTATCAGAATTAAGTCCTTTAGAAAAGTTGATTGGCTAATTTATTTCTTATCAAGGGACATCCCAGTTTCCAGGTGGTGCTTCTCAGTTATTGCTCTTTTGTTATTCCCACCATGGCAAATCCATTCTAGGCAGTGTCAAGGCACATTCTCCTAAAGCCTTGTCTTTTTTGGTGGCATACTGGAAAGGGATGGACTGTACAGCAGCCACATGGTGGTCATTACATACGTTTACAAAGCACTGTGAATTGGATTCCTTTTCAAGGTAAAGGGTGAGCTTTTCTAGGACCTTTCTCCAGGGGCTGTTAGATCCATATCCTCCTTCTTTCCGGGTCAGATAGGCTTTGGTAATCAACCTATATAGACTAAAGGCTACTAAAGTCATGAGACTGATGAACAGAGTGCATTTATGTAAATTGTCCTTGCCATAATAGTAGATGTACATATTCCTACTGTCCATTCCCCTAATACTGTATATGGTTTTACTTGGAATATAAAGTAGGGGTATGTATACTTGTACTCTGCATTTCCTTGTTATTACTGTTTTTTTTTTTTGTTCAGGGCTGTTACCCTAGGATTCAATAATGTCTATACTAAGCATACACTATTTTGAGTGAACAGACAACACACAGACATAACTCACACCTTCTTCCTCTTAATTTTAGTTTTCCTACTGATATTCTTGCAGCTTTAAATATGGACAGGGATTTATAAAGGTTACTACAAGGTGTAGACTACATGTAAACTTGGTGTAATCTTTCTGAGTGATAAGTATGTTCTTGAATACATATCGTGTACACTTAATGTACACACAGTGTAGGCTTTATTGAATCTGGCCCTTAGTCTATTCCCCTTTTGTATGGGCAAGAAAGTCCTGAAGTCAGACTTCTTCATGGTGACTGTAGATTTCCCTTTCTTTCTTTTTTTTCAGAAACATCTTTATTAAATTATTGCATATGACATAGGCAATCTTACATTCATATAAATGAAAACAAACAAACCATCCTGACTCAGTTCTCATTGCAAGCATTGTACATTACAAACCATGTTGACAAAGTTGTAGTTGCAGACATTACACATCACTTATAATCCCAGTCATTGTCATTCAAACATTACATAGCTCATTCATATCCTGCCTTCTTTTAAATCTTTTCTACTGTGCATGTATTGTTCCCACAATTCCCATTTTTCCTGTGTAATTTGCTACCACCCTTTTCTACATGTCCTAATTCCAATTGTTTTATCTATGTTACTGTATTCCTTGCTTCTGGTAAAGTTGGTTTGGACTTTGATTTCCATTTTCTAGTAATTGCTTTTTTGGCAGCCACCATAATTAGACTCAGCAAGGCCTCTTACTATGTCTATGTAATTCCGATTCTGTATCATAGCTCAAAACGTAATTTCCTTAGTTACACCGATTTGCTCACCCAGTATCTCTGACAAAGTCTGCAAGGAATCTTCAAAGTTGGCCAACTCATTACACTCCCAGAAAATATGTTCCCAGTTACCTCTTTCTTCCCCGTCACACCTCCAACATTTGCTGTCTATACCTGCGGAATCTTTGGAGTCTACTTGGGGCATAAAATTACCTATGCAAACACTTCCAAGCAAACATCTGAAGTCTTTTAACCTTTGTTGCATGTTTGGCAGACGTACATATATCCCCCCATTGTTTCGTTGTGAATTGCATGTCCAGTCCCTCTTTCCAACCCTTTTTAACCTCCTCTGATTCTTATAGATGTTATGCAATATTTATATGCTCTGCTAATTATTCCCTTTTCAACAGCAGCTTCTGTTCTAGATTCTACTAAAAACTCTACAAGTTCTGGTCTTTTGTGCAAGACCCTCCTATTTCTTTCTCTTTGCCTATACTCTTGACGTCAATCCTTGATAGGGAAGGCAGTCTCTAACCACAGTCTAAATACATTCTTGGTGTCTTCCCATTGTATTACCTTTCCCTTTCTAATTATTTGCTGCCGATACTTTTGTTTCTTTGCCAGTTTTCTACAATAAATTCCAGCACCCTGTTGCCTATTGTCCCTAATTGCAGTAATCCCTATTGGCAGACTCTCCTTCCTCCTTTCCCATGTTGGATTACTTTTTAGAATACTTTCTGCTACTTTATGAATATAATGATCTGTATGATTATTGTTGTTCTCCTTAAAGGTCTGCATCCAAAATCCCAGTTTCTTCAAGTTTCTTGAGCTTCCCTCCCTGTTTCATCATCATCATCCCTTTCCACTTTGAATTATAATTTTCTGCTTGTGCTATGTGGGAGCCTTAACTGTGTTGCTCTGAAATAGCCCCTAAAATCGAGTAATCCCAATCTTCCTTTTTCTGTTGGAAAAATCAGTTTATCCTACTTGGCTCTTGCCATCTTCCCCTCCCAGATAAAATCCTTCAGCTCTTTATTATTTGCTGCCCACAACTTCTCATCCGATTGATAAAATATGCCTGACCTGTGTATAAGGCTAAAGGAACTAAAAACATTTCTTGCTGATTTGCAAAAAAAAGCACCAGTGTGGAAAGACAGCAGTCACAGTTCAAAGTATCCACACGTAAAATAGGCAGCGAGCAGCACGTAGAATAAATTTATATAACACTGTGATAATACACAGACCAATCAAAAGCTAAAACTAATAAATCAATTAGATGACCGTATAACAGAGCTTCCATTTTCAAAGTTTTTGTATTATCTTTTGTTTACTCTCTTCCCACATATCCTTAGCTGCCACACCAGAATATATTTTTTTAATTCATACTCCTAAGTACTTAATTTTATCATGTCCCCATAAATATGGATATTGCTGAACCAGTGCATGTGTGGGTACATATTTTACAGCTACTGCCTTTGCTTTAGCTTCATTAATTTTATGTTCTGAAAAGGTTTGAAACTGTGTCAAAATGTTCCACAACAACGCCGCAGTGTCCCTTACAGATATGAAGTAATGTCATCTGCAAATAGAGCCAGCTTTTGATGACTACCACACCAGTTATATCCCTGGATTTCTGAGTCTCCTTTTTTCTTTGCCAGTGGTTCTAAGTATAATGCAAGTAAAGTGGAGAGAGAGGACACCCCTGCCTGGTCAAGCAGAAATCATCAGAGAGGACCCCACCCACTTTAATTTTCACCTCAGATCTCTCATATATCCTCCTAATCACCTTTATAATTTTATCAGGGAATTCAAACGCCTCCATTGTCCTGCTCATAAAATCACAGCTTAGTCTGTCAAATGCTTTCTCTGCATCAAGACCCACCAACAACAGTGGTATTTTCTTAAATTCTGCTTCTGTCTGGATCATCAGTGTTCTTTTAATGTGAATTTTTTGTCTCCCCTCCACAAAACCGCATTAATCCATATCTGTCAATTATGGCATTACTTTTGCCATTCTTTTAGCCATTATAGACATAAACAGTTTCTAATCATGGTTTAGGATTGAAATGGGCTTGTATGAAGCTGGATCTGATGGGTCTTTACCCTGTTTAGGTGTTACAGCTACCACAGCTTTCTTCCAGGATGTTGGTGCTTCTCCTCCTCTTGAAATACTGTTAAACAAAACCTTCCAGATCTTTATCATTTTTTTCCCTCCTAGCCTCCAAACTTCCACAGGAATACCATCTGTTCCTGGGGACTTGCCTGTAGATTGGTTATAAATCACCATTTTTGGTTATACATCACCATATTTATCCCCTCCTATCTTGTTAGTAATTGAGCCCGCCTCTATCTCTAAGCTTGGCATATTTCATTTTTCCATAAACATTTCCATTTGCACCTTTTCTCGATTTCCATATTTCTCTGCTTTATACAGACGTTCATAGAATTTCTGAAATATTACTTGTACAGGATCTCTTGTTATCTTTCTTGTTATAGGCTCTCTGAGCTTGCCGACAGCCCTTTCTACTTTCTGTTACCTGAGTCGTCGTGGTAAAGGTTTTTGTGCTGTTAGAGGTATTATCAAAAAAGCAGTTGCTTAACAGCAATCTTTCTGAACTCTTGCATATTATTGAGGTTTTTGTTCTGCATTCTGCAGTTGCTCCTCCTCTTGTTCTGTGAGATTCCCCCATGTTGCAATACTTAACATTTGTCAGTTCGTCTAAATAATTCTTGTTAACTTCTTAACCAGATCTCCCTTTCTTTTATTTCCTCCCTGTTTTTAATTTCCACTTTAATTTTATCCCACTTCATACCTGTATTTTCAGAAGACCTTTCTATCTTCTGTTTATAGCTCCTAAATATTTTCCACTGCCCATTCCTTAAAGGTAGAGTGCTACAATTCCCTGCAACTCTCATTGTTTTAATTAAGCTGCTAGGTCATGTGACCTCATTGTTTACGCTCAGGCAACTTTTGGTTTGAGGGCTCAAGTTTCCTGTGTGTGCCCCTTTTGTTTGCATTCCTTGTGGACATGAAAGCTTTATTATAGTGGTTGTATGAGCTTTTTTTTTTTTTTCCTCATCCAAGTGGTTCATGCCTTTGCTTTACTGGCAGACAGCTGTAGATTTTTTTTTGTTATATTTTCTGCTTGGATTTACTGCTGATGGAAACAGGTGCACTTGGTGCATTTAATGATATTGACTGGAGAAGTGTTGTCCTTTTACTTATGTAAATATTCATTGAGCTGCTTTTTACATGCATGTCTCTCTCATTTTGCTGCTATGGCACAATAATTATGGGAGAAGTCCTTAGGTGAGAGTACAGGAAGCATTACTGCTGGTAGATGAGGAATGATTAGAATGTGACAAAAAAATGAACACTGTACATTATTAGCACTCATAGGTAAGTCAGCTTCCAGTTGCAGGCATGTGGCAAGACAGACAGTTGTTCCACACTTAGGAATAATCAACACGGGTCATGATCCTGGTACACAAACAGTATCTCAGGAAGAGGATTTATTGCTGGCTATCTGTAATACCACATGTTCTGCTGTGGTACTACCCATCCAGAGTTTTAATGAGCTTACTACAAGGGTATTTTATGTGAATTTAGTTTTGTATGTTGTAAAACCTGAATCCTACCTAAGCTGTTTCAGCACACACATGGATACAGTATGTTTTGCTTCTCTTTTCAGCTTGATTATGTAGTACCCCACATAGCAGTGTAAGTTAGATGCAACCTAAATCTCCCATCTTTATGTGCCATCACTACACATTCATAGATGGTGGAGGAAATTTCTCCATACTAACTAAAAAACATGCCTAAACTAGTCCATATGTGCTATACACTTGTAAAAGGTTTGTAATCCTGAATCATTACTGAAACAGAAAATGCAAAACATAAAAGACACACCTACAAGCTCTTGAAAAATGAAATCACAAAGTAAATGTGAAATAATAATCTGAAACTAAAAAACAATGATGGAACAGTAATGCACCTTCCCAGTCCTCCTGCACCTCATGTAGGGACTGAGCCACCCACAGCCCTTGTACATGAGTATGTGCACTCTGAAGTTTCACAACTTTGTACCAAGTGAATTAAGGAGTTTACAGCAATAAGTAAGTATTTGCTTAACCCCAAACCTATTTGAGTGGGAATCTTAAACTAGTAGGAAAGTGGGGGAGTGCAGCCCTCACATGGAGGATTGAAGTTGTTGATTGGCTCTTGACTGGTGGAGGTTGGATGGTCTAGGGCTTGGAGTAAGCACTCAGGTTCTTTTGAGCTTTTTTTTTTTTTTAAAGTTGTTTAAGGTTGTATCTTCTGGTATTTAAGTCCTAACTTGAGAGGATGTCTGTCCATACACACTGAGCCGAGTGGAGGAGGAACATTGACTACAACTTTGATCTGAGATATATAACAATAAGTATCCTTTTTTTGTTGCTTAGTTTTACTAGTTATTGCTTCTAGCAATTTATATATATATATAGCACTTTTTATTGCCTACTGCATTTTACTGCTATTAACTAATCTGCACGGTTAAACTAAAATTGTCTGTCTTACAGGGCCTGATAAATAAGGTTTTCACTGTCGCACTGTTTTAAAGCTTTTTTAGCTAGTTTCACTGTGTGAACGGTATTAACGGGAATTTTTTCTCTACTTCTTAAGCACCTGTTTGTTTATTCTGATTTCCTGCCAAGGAGTGTATTGTATAACTGATTTGTTTGCACTTAAAAAGCATTCTGTAGAGTATCCTTGCTCCTTTATCTGTTTAAAAACTTTCATTTTGTGGCTTACTGCTGTTCTTCTGCTGTGATAAACATTTCTGTAGTGTTTACTGTCTAAAAGAGTATAAGCTAGTAGCTGTAGTATTGTTCCCCACCCTCCCCGTTGGTATCTTGCTGTTATACTTGTTGGCTTTGCAGTTTCCCGCCCCTACTGTAAATTTGATCTGGGACACACTTCCCGGTAGCTCATTCTACCTAATACAGAAAGAACATCTGAGAAGGCCAACCTACTTCGTTTCCTAACCTTGAATTATCTTCTGCTTCTCTTCTCTCCCTTTCCTTTACAAAAAAACAAAAAGAAAAACAAAACTTTGCTAGAATCTCCTTGTGTTCTGCTTAACTGTAACAAAATAAAACTTTTACGCTTGTTTCCTGCCTTTCCTGTAACTAGTTTAGTCCAGATACAGATTTGCTATATCCAGGACTGTTTGTAAGCTTCTGAGCCCCCTCAAGCCTGTCTGTGTTGGAAGGAAGCCTTCTAGCTTATCAGTGGGAGTGGTAGGCACTAGGTAACCTATCTACCATATAAGGAGTGTTTTCTGCCCCAGAAATTGTAGTTATTGGCTGTTTGGGCAATTTTTCTATCTCTCTCAATGTTCTGATTTAAAAGCTTGCATTTGCACTTGTTTCTTTCATGTAGCTAGTCTAGTTCAGATACAGATTCTTAGTTTTAGCACTTGAATTTGCTTATTCGTGCTCAGCACATGTTCAGAACTTGTTGTAAGCACTAAATAAGCTACAAATTACTACAGCACTCACCCGTCCTCATTATCTAGAGGAAAATAGATTTTGTACTTACTTTCCTCGCTTACTAGAGAAAAACAGCTCTTGTACTCACTTTCCTCACTTATCTAGAGGAAAATATTTTTTTTCTTCAGGCATGTAAAAGGGTCAACTCCCAGTGTTCTCTCCTGTCTATCTGATGAATCTGGGCATCTTGCAGCAATGTAGAAATTGCCTCATGCAAGCAAAAACTGAGGGTAATGCTACTCAATGCTAGAAGTCTAAATCTCAAAATGCACTCACTCGAGGCACTCCTTAAAATGGAGAACATCGATATCTGTGCAGTGAATGAGACCTGGTTCAAGGTTCCAGAGAGCACCCCTGCACTACCAGGCTATAACTCATACCACACTTTTCGGCCATGTAACCTAGACCGAAATACCAAAGGTGGAGGTGTGTCCATATTCATTAAGGATATCCACACCTCCAGGCTAGATGTCCTTCAAGGATGCATCTGCAGTCATAACATATGGGTTGTCCTGCCTCAGGCAGCCCTTCGGTCGGCCGGATTCCAAAGTCTGGGTCTGGCCTCGGCTGATGTTGCACTTCACCCGACGTCACAGCTTTTGGGGTATAAAGGCATCAGCCGACGCCATTTTCCCCAGTCTTTCTTGCCGCGCGGTGCTCGAAGCAGAAGCTGTTCGCAAGTGCCGGTCGGTCAGATCCAGAGATTTCAGCTACCGAAGACTTCTAAAAAAGCTAAGTACCCTGTTGGGGACTCTTTCTTGCCTCAGCCGATGTCAGACAAAGTAAATAATTGTTTAACTTGTGGGAAACAAATACCTCATAAGGATTTCCACTCTTACTGCCTTCCTTGTTTAGGCCCAGACCACGACGTATCAGCTTGTTTAGCCTGTGCTTCCTTCAACCGACGCACACTTAGACATCGGTCGGAGTTTGCAGAAGAGTTTTTTGGTCCCGCTTTTGCATATAAAATGCCGTCGGAGACTCCGACTACACACTTAGCCAAGAAACGCAAGGAAAAGGACCGACACTCGCGGCCCGCGGTTTCGGCTGAAACCACGGTTAGGCCTACCGCGAGTGTCTCTGTTTCGGCTGAAACCGAGTCCTCGGTTCTTCCTTCTGCCGAAAGCATGCCTCCGACAACCGAAGCCAGAGAGGCCCCGGCTGAGTCGGCTACAGAAATTCCTATCGAAGAAGCAGGTGCACAAGAATTGTCCGACACCATTCCATTGGACATCTCTACTCCTGCACGTGGGGCAGCTAGACCCCCTGCTTCCATGTCTATTAAGGCCTTCTCCAGGGCTAAAGCAGCTAAAATTCCCAAGGCCTTACCAACAAAAGCTTCCTCTCAGAGACCTTCCTCCAGTTCTCAGATTCTCAGCCTTGCTGAGGACCTTATATCTCTGATTAGGGGATCCCAACCTCACCCAGACAGGGCCTCACAACCTCCTCCTGACAAAAGGCCTTAGGACTGAACCCCCTGAACATCTCTCTGATTATTCCTCGGATGGATCAGATGTATCAGGCCATCAGGAAGGACCATATTCACCTTATGAGGATTCGGATGCAGAAGACTCAATTCCTTCTGCCTCCCCCCCAGAAGAATTTTCCTTTGGGGAAACTTTACACTCAATGAGGGAACACTTTCAATGGCAGGGTCAGGATTTTTCTGATTCTAGGAAAAGGCTAAGGACCTTTTTACACTTGCCACAGCATAGGCCTTTAGCCATACCACCTGTACTTTCAGTTGTTGTTGATGCATACAATGATGCAAGTTCTGCCCCTGATTCTCTTCCCCCGGCCCCTGCCAAACCTGACCGATATTACAGGGTCCCAGATTCTCACTTCCACTTGTATAAGGCCCATGCTGCAGACCCAGAAACTATTTCTCAGGGCCCAAAGGGTGTTGCAGCTGCCACTGCCAAAAACCCCCTACCCTCTGAAAGAGAGTCAAGAGCATTAGAGAGATGGGGTAAAAAGGTTTATACATCTGCTACTCTTTCTGCCAGGGCTTTAAACTGTCAATTCCATATGATACAGTACCAGGAATTTTTGTTAGATCAGCTGAATAAAAAGCTTTCCTCTCCTGAACCTTTAGACCGTAAGGCCCTTCAGGATTTGGTACACAACTCTCAGCAGGTCAGTAATCATTTCTTAAAATGTGGCTATGATGCACTGGAGGATTCATTTAGATCGGCTATGACTGGAGCAGGGATTCGAAGGCATGCCTGGCTAAAAGAGCAATCCTTGCCAGACCATGTCAAGTCTAAACTCCTAGATGCCCCTATGGAGAAACAAAGTTTATTTGGCTCCCGTGCACAGGAGATTCTAAAGAAAGTGGAAGAAAAAGCTAAATCTGTGCAAACAGTCAAGGATTTTCTGCAGGTCCAACCTCCGAGGTTCAGCAGAAACTGGCCTTCAAAAAATTGGTCCTTTCCAGACAGCTCCAGAACACAGAGAGGCAGAAATAGACGCTCAAGAGGCAGAGGTCAATCTAGGGGTGCCTACAGGGGTCGTCAGTGGCAACCTCCCAACCAGAGGAGTACCGCCACAACTGCGACTACAACCACTTCCACAGGACAGACACAATGACTTGGCTCTGATTCCGCCTACCAGGGAGCAACTGGAAGCACCCTTGGGCGGAAAGTTAGCTTTATTTTCAAAAAAACTGGCATTGCATTACAGGAGACAAATGGACATTACAAACAATAGACAAAGGCTACAGGTTTCACTTCCACACTTTACCAAAAAAGAGAGGAATGCCAAACCTTCCACCAAGCCAGAAGCCAGAGGCTCTAAAACAAATCAACAACTTACTAACGATGAGAGCAATAGAAAGGGTACCATCTATGGAACAAGGCCAAGGATTTTACTCCAGACTATTCCTTGTACCAAGAAAAGAAAATCAGTGGAGGCCTATTCTCGACTTGTCCGCTCTAAACACATATCTCATTGTACCAAAATTCAAGATGCTGACCCTACTCAACTTCTTCCCATGTTTGGCAAGGAGTCTTGGCTGGTGACTCTAGATCTCAAGGAGGCATACCTGCACGTCCCTATATGACCAGATTGCAGAAGACACCTCAGATTTCTTGCAGGATCAGAGCATTATCAATTCTCAGCATTGCCCTTTGGCTTATCTACTGCGCCCAGAGTATTCACGAAATGCCTGGCATCAGTAATTGCACATTGCAGGCTTCAGGGAATTCAGATCTACCCATACCTGGACGACTGCCTAATACAAGCGGACAACAAGACAAAAATAATAAAGGATTTGGCCTATGTCATACAACTGTTACAAGTCTTGGGATACACAGTCAACATCCAGAAGTCAAGACTAGTGCCATCCCAAAGGATAACATTTTTGGGTGCAGAACTGGACACAATAACTCAGAGGGCTTTTCTCACAGAGGAAAAACAAAAGCAACTACCAGTCTACTTCATGGCTTTGACAAGACAAACTCAGCTTACTGCAAGGAAAGTCCTGCAGGCCATGGGTTACATGGCATCTTGCATAATCTTGATCCCGCATGCCAGGCTGCATATGAGAAAATTACAATGGTACCTAAGGAATGTATGGTCTCAACACAGACACAGTCTAGAAACCATGATACCAATCATTCCATGTCTGAAAAAAGAATTCCTGTGGTGGGCTCAGGCCTGCCAGACCAACAGAGGGTTGCCTTTCCACAAACCACAACCAAGGCAGACCATCACCACAGACGCCTCAGACCTAGGCTGGGGGCACACATGGAAGACAAGTGTATCCAAGGCCTATGGTCTCAAGACCAGCTGAATCTACACATAAATCTAAAGGAGATGCTGGCAGTGAATCATGCAATCGAGGCATTCAAACCATTCCTCCAGCAAGGACATCTGCTGATAAGGACAGACAATACCACAGTCATGTGGTACATCAACAAACAGGGAGGCACGCATTCCTACCCTCTATGCCGGATGGCAATGGACCTGTGGAACCTAGGCCTGAATCTCAACATTCAACTGCAGGCCAAATTGTACCAGGAAAAGAGAATTCACTAGCAGACAGCTTAAGCAGAACTACCACGGATGCTCACGAATGGATGCTGCATCCAGACATCTTCAAAAACATAACAAAGAAATGGGGAATGCCAGAGATAGACCTGTTCACCTCCCCACTCAACCACCAACTGAAGAAATTCTGCTCAAGAGAATACCACCCACAAGCCTGGAGGGTGGACTCCCTTTCTTTCAGCTGGAAGGCCCTGACAGTTTATGCTTTTCCACCTCTCCCATTGATGTACAAAGTTCTACTGAAGATCAGGGAGGAACAGCCAAAGGTGATTCGGATAGCTCCAGACTGGCCAAGGCAGCATTGGTATCCGCTACTGAGAAGCATGTCTCGGACGAACTCATGGCCTCTACCTCTATGGCCTTTACTTCTAACGCAGAACAACTACAAGACTCTGCATCCAAACTTGAAAACGTTGCAGCTAACTGCCTGGAAAATTGCATAAAACAGAACCAAAATGTTTTATCTCAGAGGGTCAAGGACATTATCCTGGAGGCTCGCAGACCCTCCACAAGAAAAACATACTCAGCTAAATGGAAGAGATTCCTCATTTGGAGTGCATCAAAGGGTACATATGTCACACTGGCAAACCTAGCACACATCCTAGAATACTTAGCAGAACTGTTCCACAATGGCCTGTCCTATTCTTCCATTAAAATTCATGCTTCAGCAATTTCAGCAGAGTACAACATGGATCCTCCTATCTTCTCACACCCTCTCCTCAGACAATTCTTAAGAGGGATCAAAAATGTAAAACCTCCAAGGAAACCACCTCTGCCTGCATGGGATCTCAATTTTGTGCTGGAAAAATTAACACTACCCCCTTTTGAACCAGCAGCAACAGCAGACTTACAGTTCTTATCTTGGAAAACTGCTTTCCTTCTAGCAATCACTTCAGCAAGAAGGGTATCCAAGTTACAGGCATTAATGGCAGTGCAGCCTTTCCTTATCTTTCACCAGGATAGAGTGTCTCTCAGAACCAATCCTACTTTCATGCCAAAGGTGGTATCCAGGGTATCCTTGAACCAAGCTATTCATTTGCCTACGTTCTTCCCTAACCCACAGAACAGGGGGGAAAAAACTATTGCACACCTTGGATGTACACAGACAACTACGCTACTATCTGGACAAAACTAAAACCAGCAGAAAAACTGACCAGCTTCTGGTAGCATATGCAACAGGAGTGCAAGGAAAAGCAATTTCCAAACAGACAATTTCAAAATGGATAGGAAATTGCATTCGATTCTGCTACTCTTTTCATGGAAAGACAACTCCTGAAAATATCAGGCCTCACTCCACAAGAGCCACAGCCACCACTACAGCTTTCCTACGAGGAGTGCCTACCAAAGACATTTTAGAAGCTGCTACTTGGAGCTCCGTGCATACATTTGCCAAGCATTACAATCTTCCTTTATACTCCAGATCCCGAGCAGGTTTTGCAACTGCAGTTTTACAGGGGATCTTAACTACACTATCATTATCTTAGTGCCTCCTCCCCCAGTTTGGCTATGGTATTCTACCCATATGTTATGACTGCAGATGCATCCTTGAAGGACATAGTACAGTTTTGTACCTACCATAAATGTAGATGTCCGATAGGTATGCATCTGCAGTCAGGATTACCTACCCTCCTTCCCCTCTGTATTTTTTTTTTTTTTAGCTTCTACTGTTTGGAATTTTCTACATTTATCCAAATTTAGCCTTCCTAGAGGGCACCTGGCATCTGGGGCAAGAAACACTGAGGAAAATGGCGTTGGCTGATGCCTTTATACCCCAGAAGCTGTGACGTCGGGTGAAGTGCGACGACAGCCGAGGCCAGACCCAGACTTTGGAATCCAGCCGACCGAAGGGCTGCCTGAGGCAGGACAACCCATATGTTATGACTGCAGATGCATACCTATCGGACATCTACATTTATGGTAGGTACAAAACTGTACTTTGCTCAGCATAATGCATCCGAGGTTATCCAAGTGCAACTAACTCTGGGCAAAATTGCAGTCCAAATTGTAGCTTGCTACAGATCCCCCCCCCACCATGCACCAGGATTCCCACTCCTCTTTTCTTGATGCACTGGAAAATATTAGGTTTCAACCAAACACCCTAATAATGGGCGACTTCAACTACCTCACCATTAACTGGGAAAACTACTCGTGTACCAACTCCTTAGCTCAACGCTTTCTGAAATTCATAAACACCAGTGTCCTAGATCAACTTTTCCACACCCCCACCAGGGGAAACCATATCCTAGACCTAGTCATTACCAACATGAGTGACCGGTGTTCCACATCTGAAGTCAACTCCTCGTTGGTCTGATCCGACCATAAGCTTATCATCCTTGATATCCACATCCCGCCCCCACCCCCCATTAAGGAAACCACAGTAAAAAATTTCTCCAAAGCCAACTTCATGCTTCTTAAGACAGAAGTGGTGAACTTCATGACACCCATGCAGATGGACAATACAGTTACAACTGCTGAATCCTATACAAATGCACTCAGTAAGCAGGTACACGAGTGCATGGATCGTGCTATCCCAAACAGAACAAAGACTCTATCCTCCAAAAAAAGGAAGCCAATCTGGTGGTCCCCTGCCATAAACAAACTGTACAACAAAAGGAGGAAACTGTTGCAGAAGAGTAAAATCCCATGAGTGGAGGAGCTCCCTGGTCAGCCTCAGTAAGAAACCTGAGATCCCTTATAAGATCCTCCAATGCTTGCTACGAAAACAAAATCGCCATTAAATCCAAGGACAACCACAAAGCATTCTATAGCTATGTCAAGAATCTAGATGGCAACACCCAGATCTGCTCTGAGTTACAGCACAACGGCACGAAAATTAGAGAACCAACTGATATTGCCAACATCCTGGCAGATAGGTTCATAGGTTCAGTGCTAACTTTACCCCCCTCTCACCCCCTAAAGGGCCCGTATCTATACAGGAAGAATGCAGAGTCCCTGTAATCACAACTACGCAGGTAAAAGCTGCACTCTCTAGAGCCAAAAACACAGCATCCATGGGACCGGACAACATTCTAGGCTGCGTTTTACACGAACTTCAGAATGAACTGGCTCCCCACTTAAGCACCATGTTAAATAATAGCCTCGCATCAGGCTTTGTGCCCACATAATGGTGCACAGCAACAGTTATTCCACTCCACAAAGGGGGAGCCACCACTGATCCCGGGAACTATCGACCTATTAGCCTGACGAGCCTGGTCTGCAAGTCCATGGAACTCGTCAACAAAGACATTGGTAACCTCCAAACTCTGGAACCCACCCAGTTTGGGTTTGTGAAAGGCAGATCATGCCTCCTGAACCTGTTCTACTTCTTTGAGGCAGTCACCAAAGCTGTGGATGAGGGTAAGGTGGTTCACACAGCCTATCTTGAACTCGCCGAGGCTTTCAACACCATCCCCCATTCTGGAATTATAGCTAAACTCACTAAACTAGGTATAAATCCCTACACCACAAGATGGGTTGCCAACTTGCTCATTGACAGAACCCACACTGTAAAAGTTGCAGACTCCAAATCTGACCTCAAAGCAGTGACAAGTGGAATACCACAGGGTTCCGTCCTGGGACCTCTTCTGTTAGCCTCCTAACACTGAAGGCCTCTGGCTAACAAAGTTTGCAGATGACTGCAAACTAGGAGCCATAGTCAAGTCCCCAAATGATGTGGACATCCTACAGAAGGGCCTCACTGAGACAGATACCTGGTGTCAGAGCCATGGCCGCAAGCTCAATGCCAAAAAGTGCAGTGTCATCCCCTTTGGTAAAACTCTGTACCCATGAACTACCACATAGGCTGCAATCTACTTAACACCGAATGCGTGATAAGAGACCTTGGGACCCAGGTGGACAGTAGTCTCTCCTTTGATAGTCACATTGCCACAGTAGTCAGGAAGTCCTTCTACATGGCACACCTCATCATAAAAGGGTTCTCATCCAGGAAAAAGAGGTCATTGTTCCCCCTCTACTCGACACTCATTAGACCCATTATAGAGTACAACTCCCCTTTTGGAATGTACCTCACAAGATATCTGCAGCAGCTGGAAAGGCCACAGAAGTACCTCACAAAGAGGATTACTGGCCTCAAACAAATGCCCTACACTGACCGCCTCAAAAAATCTCCAGCTTTACTCCGTAGCATATCGCCTACTCCAAGGTGATCTCTGCCTAACATATAAAGATATGTCAAACCCAGAGCTGTTGGACATGCTACACCTAAAGAAATCCCAATCCCTCTGAGCTACACGCTCTAGGGACGTAAACCTTGTTACCACAATAAACAGGATGTGCCTGAGGGATAGTTTCCTGTCCCAGAGACTTCCTATACTCCGGAACAAGCTACCCATCTATGTCGAGCGAAGTTCTTCATTAGCACTCTTCAAGAAAAATCTTGACGAGTGGATGGGAAATAGGAAATACACCCCAGGGCTCACTTCTGTGTGTCTGCTCGACAGTGGCATAGGAAAATAACTTTCTTGGGTGGCGTAATCCATGGAACCTTGGTGGCTTGGCTTACATAGGCCCTTGGGCCGATAGCCTAGTACCTACCTATGAACCTATATACACAGACAAACCCTCTCCTTGTACCACCCAACACTACAACCCGAGAGATGCACTTATATAGCCAAACTGGAGGTAAAGCTCTCTCCAACCAAGACTGAAGTTGACAGTCAAGAGGACAAGGTAAACACTTGCACCACACCAAACCACACTCATCACATAGTCCCACTAAACCTACACCACCAAAATCCACACACAGAAACACAAAAACGTTCGTGGAGGCTCTCAGTAATAATCTGCTCAAGCAACAGAGACCTCCAAAGCAGAAACGCAAGCAACCTCCACCCTCAACACAACCCAAATGACTCATAAGCCCACAGACTCTGTGCCACTCAAACACAGCCCTTATGGCAAAACAACGTACCCAATACACTAGTCATAGGTGACTCTATGTAGTCAGGCACACTGATGTCCCACTCACCAGGCTAAACAAGGAGAAGGTTACTGTCAGCTGCCTGTCGGGTGCCAGGAATCTGCCACGTAACCCACGCCCTCAGGTCACTCCACAACAAGTACAATTATGACTCTGTCATTGTCCCTGTTGGTGTGAATGACCTGAGACATATCTCCATGGACTACATAAAAAGAGACATGAAAGAGCTCTCCGATCTTGTAGCCATGGCAGGTATGACCCTAGCCCTGAGTAGCGTCCTGCCATCGCCAAGAATGATACTGCAGTACAAGGACAAAATGATTGACTTCAACAATTGGCTAAGCTTCTGGTGTCATTCTAAGGGGATCCTGTATCTGCCTGCCTGGGACGACATGATCGACAGACCACGATGCTTTGCCAGAGATGGCCTGCACCTGTCACCCCTGGGATTCCTGTTACTGGCTAAGGCTCTTGCTGCCCCATAGTGCCTTTTTTAGGCAAGGTTCAAATGACAAATTCACCACCGTAACAAGAACGTGCAAGCAAAAACTGAGGGTAATGCTACTCAGTGCTAGAAGTCTAAATCTCAAAATGCACTCCCTTGAGGCACTCCTTAAATGGAGAACATCAATATCTGTGCAGTGACTGAGACCTGGCTCAAGGCTCCAGAGAGTACCCCTGAATTACCAGGCTGCAACTCCTACCACACTTTTCGGTCATCTAACCTGGACTGGAACACCAAAGGCAGAGGTGTGTCCAAATTCATTAAGGATATCCACACCTCCAGGCTAGTTGCTCAGCATAATGCATCCGAGGTTATCCAAGTGCAACTAACTCTGATCAAAACTGCAATCCAAATTGTAGCTTGCTACAGATCCTCCACCATGCCCCAGGATTCCCTCTCCTCTTTTCTTGATATACCGGAAAATATTAGGGTTCAACCAAACACCCTAATAATGTGCGATTTTCAACTACCCCACCATTAACTGGGAAAACTACTCGTGTACCAACTCCTTCACTCAACTCTTTCTGGAATTCATAAGTTCCAATGCCCTGGATCAATTTATCCACACCCCCACCAGGGGCAACAATATTCTAGACCTAGACATTACCAACATGAGTGACCAGTGTTCCACACCTGAAGTCAACTCCTTGTTGGTCAGATCTGACCATAAGCTAATTACTTTAGATATCCACATCCAGCCCCCACCCCCAGTAAGGAAACCATGTTAAAAATGTTCTCCAAAGCCAACTTCATGCTTCTTAAGACAGAAGTGGCGAACTTCATGACACCCATGCAGATGGACAATACAGTTATGACTGCTGAAATCTATACAAATGCACTCTATATAAGCACTTACACAAGTGCATGGATTGTGCTATCTCAAACATAACCAAGATGCTATCCTCCAAAAAAAGAAAGCCTATCTGGTGGTCCCCTGCTATAAACAAATTACAAAAGAGGGAAGAAACTGTTGCAAAAGAGAGTAAAATCCCATGACTGGAGGAGCTCCCTGGTCAGCCTCAGTAAGAGGCTGAGATCCCTTATAAGATCCTCCAAAACTAGCTACGAAATCAAAATTGCCACTGATTCTAGGGACAGCCACAAAGCATTCTATAGCTATGTCAAGAATCTCAATGGCAACACCAAGATCTGCTCTGCTTTACAGCACAACGGCACGAAAATTAGAGAACCAACTGATATTGCCAGCATCCTGGCAGATGGGTTCAGTGCTAACATTACCCCCGTCTTACCCCTTAAAGGGCCCATACTATACAGGAAGAATGCAGAGTCCCTGTAATCACAACTACGCAGGTAAAAGCTGCACTTTCTAAAGCCAAAAACACAGCATCCATGGGGAACAGACAACATCCCAGGCTGCGTTTTACACAAACTTCAGAACGAACTGGCTCCCCACGAGGGGTTTAATCTCATTTTATTATAATCAGATATTGGCCTACATTTATGTTAACATTGATGTAGGTGTACAGAGATTCACCTGAATTTCTGCAGATGTTCCTAAATCCTTCAATTTGAATGAAATGCAGGTAGATGAGGTGTAAAGGAGAAGTGTGGAAAATCAGGTTATAGAAGTCCTTATACAAAACCAAACACTGTTGTAAGTGGAAGCAATCGAAAACAATGTTGAAATAAGACACCATGCACAACATACACAGTGGTGGTAAGGATGGGTTAGATGGATAGAGTCGCACTGGACAAAGCTGAATGTTTTATTCAAACTAGAGATAAGCATGGACTATAGCATTTTTTAACTGAACAGTAATCCCAAAGTCTGAGTTTGTGATGATCTCTCCAAAGTAAATTCTCCAACTAACAAACCTGGAGAAAATGTATTGCTGATACCCACCTTCAGAAAATTACAAAATAACTTTTTTTTCTGGAAGGGAAAAGGAGACACCACCTGCAAAGTGATGCATTAAGGTGAAATGCATATCATGCATTTTATAACCACAGAGCATCATACTAATACATTCTGCTGTATCCACAGGTTCTCAGATTTTTTTTTTTCATGGTGAGCCTTCTTCAAATTACCAAATAACCCTTCAAAAGCAAAAATTTACTTTGGGGATTCCATACCATTAATGCACATGATTTACTGTACAAAAGCTTTATTTAGAGTAAGCAGACAAATGGGAAAGCACAGTGAAATGCTGGAACCGTGATGTCGGTAAGCTGTCAGCGGCGCATTGCTGGGAAATGGGTTTCTCAACCTCTTATTGCAAGAATTCTGGACAAAGCCAGTATAAAGAGGGGACAAAACCTAAAATTAGAGACAGATTGTGAATATTGGTTTTATAAGCTTAGGAAGATGCCAGCCTATTATGCTGAGCACAATGTGTTTTGCATTACCATAAATTTTCTGAAGAATATGAAGTCTGAAGTAAAAAAAAAAAAAAAAAAAAAAAAAAAAGTCTGTCATTATTTATTGCTAGTGATCTTCAATGCTTTGACAGAAAACTAGAGAGTTTATGGGGAAAAGACCAAGAATACAAAGTCAACAAAACCTGAACGTTCTGTGAAATTCTGGAAATTGGGAGGTATGCTTGCAATCATGGCACGAGCAGCTGAAGCCTCGTGATGATTTTTACCTTAGTTTAGTTCAATTTAAGTAAAAAGGAAATCATGCTTTATCATTGTCGATCACATTCTAGTATGATTTTAATTGGTTGTAATTAAATCAAGTATGAGCAGCTACCAGGAACTATATTTATGGTTTACATTTAGACAGAGAATGTAAAAAAAAAAAAAAAAAGAGCAAGATCATGTTTCATGGTGCAGAATAGATGATAAATATTATGCCAAGAATGTCACTGGACTCCTTCCACAAAAGCCTAGACTAGTATGTGTGTGTGTGTGTATATATATATATATATATATATATATATATATATATATATATACACTTATAGTATTTTATGAAACGTGAACCTTGTCCGAAGGAAAAGCTGTAGAAATTTTAGATTAGGCCACTAAATGCTGCACTGCAGAATGGAAGATAAGATTATTGTCATGTAGCTACATCTAAGCACTCGCACTCCTGTTCTACATTGAACAGGGCTATTCCCAGACTACACACGCACACACAGGTATATATTTGTACACATACACAACTGCTTAACTAATCTATATAAAATAAATCACACGGAAAGACTAGCTGCCAAATCACTACAAAGCCTAAAACAAAACCCAAGTGTAAGAAGGAAGTAGCCCACCCTAACATATTGAACAAGTAGAACTAAAGAAAAATAAGCTAAATATGTACGAAAAATATTAAAATTACTGCTCACACAAAATACAGTAAAATGGTAAGTGGTAAAATGTAAAACTGAGAGTATAAAATGTTAACATTATTTAAAGTTTATAGCACTGAAAAAGTGCACTAAGTACACAATTCCAACTTGTCAGCTCCTTCAGTAATTACGTCATACACAAGAAACAGATTTTTGATAGGTATAAAAAAAATGTGGACATGGGAAAGAAAGAGATTTGATACGTTTCAGTATTTATGCAAAGGAGAAAGCCAAACTAATCAATACAAAAAAGCAGCGCCAAAGGCATTTGAAGAGAAATACAGGCAAATGCAGCCTGATATGGAAATTTCACAATACGATATATAAAATCACAAAGGGGGAATGTAGAGCAGAGGATTAGTAAAGCAGAAGTTAAACAAATAGAAGCTGAAATTATGGAATACCTGGAAAGTGAAGAATTTAGTGTAGAAAGTCTAACACGGGTTATGTCAGCATGATAGAACAATGATCCCCAAACTAAGAAGAAACCGGTAGAGCAGGAGACATTTGAATAAGAAATATGGACATAGGAAAGAAAAAGAGATTTAGTGTGGTGCAATTATTTATGCAAAGGATAAAGCAAAATTAATCAATTCAAAATAGGCATCACCAAAAGTATTTGAAGAGAAATACAGACAAAGGCATCCAAGTATGGAAAATTTCACAACACAAAAAAATATGAAAACAATGTAGAAAGGAGAAAAAAGTATTAGTAATGGAGAAGTTAAAGAAACATAAACTAAAGTTATGCATTACTAATACTTTTTGCTGCTTTCCAATAATAGAAAATCCAACTCTGATAACATAGCATGATGGAACAATGAGTCCCCAAATTAAGTAGAAACAGGTGGAATGGGAAGCATCTGTTCAGTTGTTGCATGAAGTTGCTCTGGAGCCTTCAGTAGCAAACCAGAAGAAAAGTTCAGTTGGAGTTGCACAGCAAGAGAAGGGGCAGGAAACGGTGCCAACTCTAATGCAGTCAGTGTTGTAGAGTGATAGGACAGTGAGTTCCCATATGAAAGAGCAACAGATGATGCAAGATGCAACTGAATAGAATATGTCATAGGAAGATATACTGGAACTTTCTGTAGAATGCTTGCAGGAAACAGAGAGCAAATAATATGCTCTCAGTGTAGAAGAAAATGATCTAAGGGAAGAGTTGCTTGATTTAATAGAGATGGATAGACATATTATGATCGATGACAAAAATAGATTACAGAAAGTAAATAAGACCTAAAATGTTTGATAAAACAGATGAACACAGCAATGAAAACTATTAAGAGAATTTTGTGGCAGGACAGAAGTAGAACATATTACTGTGTAGTTAAGTTAATAATAGATGGTCGTAACACAAAAAATGCAGAGCAGTAAGGGAAAGAAAGAGAAATGTCATCATGGAAGTAAATAGAGAAATCTATAAAGCAATTAAGATAAGAAATGTCACTTTTAGAAGAGTATAGAAGAAGGAACGGGTCGACAAAAATACTTAGGATAGACAGTAAAGAGCAGTATCAGAACAGACTATGACCTGTCATACACTATTGAAAACAATAAAGATATCATCATGGCAGAAAAACTTAGAAGATATACACAAAAACATAAATGAAAAGAACAAAATAAACAATTCATTGATGACCTGAAAAGTTTTATAGAGAATCCGGAAATAAAGAAACAGAAATACCACCAAAAGGAAATAAAAACGTTTTAGAGAAATATTTATGAAGACCCTGAGGAATGGAACAAGGATGCTCAATGGGTAGAAAAATGGAAAGAAACATTATAGAGCTCTAATGTACAGAATATAAAATGGGATGAAGTAATGTCCAGAAAAAATGAAACCAAATTAAGCTCCTAAATGGAAAAATCCAGGCCCAGATGCAATACCTAACTTTTGGTAAAGGTATTACCATCTTTGCACAAAGATATAGCTCAGAGTAAGAATGACTTGTATGAGCATCCTCAAAAGACACAACCCTCATTCACAGCAGAAAAAAATACCCCTTCTTAAGAGTGAACTTGCAAGCCATCCTAAAAACTGCAGACAAATAACTTGCCTTCCAATGATTTACAAACTATGTGCAGGAATTGATGCTGACAGATGTTATAGTCATTTAAAAAAACTCAGTCATGGCAGTAGAACAAAATGGTAACAAAAGAAATCTTATGGACCAAAGGATCATTTATTGCTAAGTAACGTAGTGGAGAATTGTAAAAATGGGAAGAATCTGTGTATGGCATGGATAGATTACATAAAAGGTATTTGACAGCATCCCACATTCATGAATAAAGGAGTGCTTGCACATGTGTATGGTAACACCCTACGTTGATAAGTTATATTACAGTGACTATGAAACTATGGCACATGCCTTTGAAGTTGACATGGCAAAGGGCAAATTATCATCCAAGGGATAAAAATTCAAAGCAGGATATACAGGGTAATTCTTTATCATTGCTGCTGTTTTGTCTTGCCCTTAACCCAATAAGCTGTCTATTTAGCAGATTAGTTCTTGGATGTTTTCTGGGAGACAAATTATAGCCAACTGTTAACCCTTCTCATATTTATTGTGGATGACTTAATCTGCATAGTTTCAGATAAGGAGTTGAAAGCACAACTGCAAGTGGTTAAAACTTTCTCAAATGATATAAGAATGTAATTTGGTCTTGTTAAATGTGGCAAAGGAACATTTAAAACAGGAAAGCTGCAGCACCAAGAAAATCTCACTCTGGGACAGAAATGCGATATAAAGGACAGGAAGGAGTGTATGAATGTTTGGAAATTTATTTAAGGTATTAGCAATAAAACATGAACAAATGTGAAAAAGGTCAAAGTTAGGAATACTTTAGAAGACTAAAACTAATATTGAAAACAGTTGTGACATGTTGGAGCAAGGTCCAGGCTATAAACCAGTTTTCTCTTTGTGTTTTAACTTACTGTTTTGGTGTGATTGACTGGCCTCAAAAGGTATTGGATCATCTTGACAGAAGAACAAGAACAATACTTCATGCTTGTCAAATGATAGATAAAAATCAATGTTTACCAAGATTATGTAGTCCTCGTTATGATGGAGGTGTGGGCCTTCTTGAAATTGATTGCATGTATAAATCGGCAATTGTGGGACTGCATACATATCTGCTGAACTCACCAGCTCCAAATATAGTCAAAGTTTTAAAACATAATGAGTAGTAGTATAACATGACTTCCTGCTTAATCTAACAGAAGCATGTCTGTATCAAGCGGGAATGAAATTCAAAGCAGAAATAGACAAAATATCAGGCAGCAATTAAAAAAATTAGAAAGAATATAAGGCGAAGGATCAGATGAGAAGGCAAGAATTGTGGAAAAGGCATACATATGTGGTAAGTGCAGAAAACTCCTGGAACAACCTCATGTTGATCAGGAATGATTAAGGAGAGATGAATTTAAACCAAAAGATGAAAGGTTAATGTTGACAGCCCAGGATAGTGGACTATGTACACATTAGTTTACAAAGTTCATTGAACATGTGGGCAACACAGACAAATGTAGGTTCTGTGAAACAGAACTGAAACAGTCCCACATCCTGTTGTGTGTGATACACTAGTGGCAGAGGGCCTGTATACTGAAAAGCATAATATGGCAAGACTTTTGCATTGGAGTTTGCGCAAATATTACAATACTGAAGTTGCTGAGAAGCATTGGAAACATGAGCCCCAAAGCATTAGAAAGAACAATGAAGTTTATATCCCATGGAATCACCCATTACCAACAGCTGAGAAAATAGATGTGAAAAAAAATACAGATGTCTGCTAAAAGAAGGTAAAAGTAGCATTCAGCATTGAAACTGCTACACCCAGTCATTCCATTGTGTTATGTACAGAGAGACCCAAAGTCATAAAATATCAGGATTTATTGCTAGAAACAAGAGTAATGTGGAAGAAAGATACCCAGAGAGTTCCAATAGTATCAGGAGCAATGGGTCTCATAAAAAAAAACAAGAAAATATCAGGATTTATTGCTAGAAACAAGAGTAATGTGGAAGAAAGATACCCAGAGAGTTCCAATAGTATCAGGAGCAATGGGTCTCATAAAAAAAAAAAAAAAACAAGAAAATTAAAAAAAAAAAAAAAAAAAAAAACATATTTAGATATGATACCAATACATGTAATACTGTATGAATTGCAGGAGGAGTCACTTTTGGGCAAATTACAGATGCTGCGGAGAGCACTTTAGCTAACATCAAAGATTAAAACAGTACTAATTTCATAAACTTTAATTGTACCTTGATGTAGGAATGGAGTCCATTCCTGTTATGTTATGAGAAACCTGAAAGACTTGGAGAAATTAAATCAAAAGAGACCACATCAGTGATTCATCACAGTGTAAATAATCTCCCACATATAAAAATATTTCCCTGTCTTTAATGTCCAGCTGTGTGGTATAAGAAAGTTACTTGAAGAGCATCATCTTTTACAAAGATAATCACTTACAGATTACAAAACTACATGTCTGGATCTCACAGTATAACCCTGATATTCTTGTCATTTCAGAAATCTGGCTGAAGCCTTACATTAAGGATTCTGAACTACTGCCCCTGTGCTATGGTATTATTAGAGCTGATAAGGCCCCACAAGAAAGCAGGTGGGATAGCCTTTATTTATCCAAGTTCATTCAATATTTCTCCCTATTCAGACAGCATCCCAAAATTCTAAAATGACAAAATGCTTGTATCATTGTTAAAACTTAATAAAAAATGGTGTTTTGTTACATTCTTTTTCCCCATCTGGAAATAACATATCAATTTCAGAAGAAATCTCCTACTGGAGAAATAAAATAACTTGTGAAACAGTCATAATAGGAGATGTAAATATTGACTGGTAAAACCGTACAGCAGACTTTCCCTCAGCTAGTATCAGCCTTTTGAGGTTATACAGAACTTATCAAAACACCAACTACATTTAATAATACCAACAGTAAAGGTCAATTCAAGAGTAGATATTGGTCTCTGACTCTATTAAATTGACAACCACTGGAATCTATTTTAACTCGCTTAGCAGCCACTTTCTGTCGATTCCCGTAGCAATACCACCCACAAACTTAACACTCACCAACTTAAAACATCCCAAAACGTTTCCAGATTTAATAAAGACTCCCTTCTTCAGTACACTGAAAGCCTTTTATTGGTCTGGCCTATAAACTTTTTCACTCAACAAGGCAGTCAATACTTTTAATTCCTTAGTCTTAAATATCTAAACAGCCATGTTGAACGCCACGAAAAAGTGAAATTTAATGGCACACCATGGCTCATTACCCAGACAAAAACTGCTCTCCCTATAACATGCAGCTTTATAGAAAATTATTAAATTGGAATAAAAAAAGAAAAAATATATATACATACCTAGAACTTCATCACAAAATTGACTCAAAAAAATTCTGGACATGAGTATCTAACCTGTTACATCCAGCCTCAAATAAAGAACCTAACCATTGTCATAATAGCTCTCTACTAGAAATTGTCACCGTATCTGGCACTTACTTCATAGAAAGCAATACTCCCCCAAGTAAAATGTCTTCATCCCCATCCATTGCTTCTACCACCTTAACAATAACATCCAGTCCTAGTATTCCTGCAATCAACATATTAGGCCAAAGCCTACATTCCTCGTACACTGTACACACCATTACTTCCTTTATCTCCCTCCCTCCTAAGCATACTCACATGAAGGTAATTCACCCTGTATATCCAGTGTCGGCAACTTCCACATAGGACCTGTCTGTACATCAATGATAAAAAAAAATCTACTTAAATGCAAACCTTACTCCACTGTGGTTGGCATTTTTTACCATGTGGTTGGCATTTTTTACCATGAATACGTGAAGATAGCAGCCAGTGGCATTGCATACCCAATGTCATTCCTTATCACTAGATTAATAGCTAAATCCCATGTACCTTCACTATGGAAAGAATCTTGTATTGACCATCTGCATAAAGGTGGCTTCTCTGCTGATATTTTTAACTTCCAGCCTACTGCAATATTAACACCTTGCTCAAAAATGACTAATACAACAACTCTTGTCACTAAGAAATGGAATTCTATCCCTTTTGCAAGTTAATCTAACTCTAAACTCTCAACTTCGAACTAGTGCTAAAGGCTACATATGTAAGACTTGATTCTGCTTCTGCACTACCCTAGGCTGAACTTGTCCCTCCCTCCTTCCACAATCAGTATACTTTTTAATAATTCTTTCTCCATATAGTCAGTTTCTTATATAAAGGACACATGTATTTTTGCATATGTTATCTAGTCATACCTTTTCCAAAGATTGTACTCTGTGTTTACTGTCCTCTGTGAACTGCACCCTGTGAATACTTTTAGCTATTGACATTGTTCTTTTCAACTTGTTATATTTATACAAATGTTTGCACTTTATGAAGTTGAATGTTTTACTTAATGTTATTTTTCTGCGTTATGTTTTGTAATGGCTTTAATTGTAACCATGCTATGTCCTTTCTCTCCGAACCTCTGCTGAAAATGAGTTATCTCATTTTGGACTTTCCTAGTAAACCACTGTAAAATAAAATTAAATTCTGTAAATGACCCCCACAAAACTATCATTGTCTCTAAAATTTACTACAACATGACCCAAATTCAGAAGCCCCCTTTTACAAAATTCATAGTCTAATTCATAAGACCACTGTCATGGCTACAAATACTACTACTACTACTAATTATTATTATTAGAAAGACTGCACTAACGTATCCTTAGTGTGATAGTGAATTCTCAACTGAGCTCAATTCTGAACATGATCAGCCATCCCCAAACCAATCCAAAAGAAAAAAAAAACTGAAAAAAATATATATCTAAATAGTGTTCAACATATGATGCACCCAGACAATATACCTAAAATCGCTATTTTTGTGACTGCATTATGCTGTCAAAGTTAAATAAGTAAATGCATTGAATGAATGGATACTTTTTAAACAACCCAGCATTTAGCCTTCTTAGTCAATAAAATGAATATTAGGATCAAAACAGATCACTGGAGAAAATGAAAGTGGGTGGGGACCTCTCTGATCATTTATGCTTGAGTAGAGGAACCAGGCAGGAGAGTCCTCATTCTCCTTTGTTATTTGCATTGTATTTAGAACCGTTGGCAAAGAAAATAAAGGACTCAGAAATTCCAGGATATAATTTGTATTTTAGTCGAGAAAAGCTGTCTTTGTTTGCAGATATTGTATACCTGATAAAACCAGAACGGAACTTAACAGTGTTGTGGAACTTTTTAAGATAGTTTCAAATCTTTTCGGGATACAAAATTAATGAAGCTAAAACAAAGGCAATAATAGTAAATTATGTACCCACACACTAATTGGTCCAGCAATATCCATATCTATGGGTACATGATAAAAATAAGTATTTAGGAGTATGGATTAAAAATGACTCCGGTGGGGCAGCTTAAGGATATGTTGGAAGAGACTAAACGGAAGATAATACAAAAACTGAGAAAGTAGAAGCTTTGTGATATGGATAGTAAGATGCAAGCAGTTAAAATGTTTTTGGTCCCTTTAGTTTTATACACAGGGCAGGCATATTTTTATCAACCAGAGGAGAAGTTGTGAATAACAGTTAAAGAGCTGAAGGATTTTATCTAGAAGGGAAAGATGGCAATGGTCAAGTGGGATAAGCCGATTCTTCCAATAGAACAAGGCAGACTAGGATTATTTGATTTGAAAAAGTATTTTGGAGGACAATTAAGGCTCTTATAACACAGTCAGAAAATTATAATTCAAAGTGGGAAGGAATGATGACGGTACAGGGAAGAAGCTCAAGAAACCAGGAGAGACTGGGAGTTTGGATGCAGAACCTTAAAGAAAATGAGAAGAATCCTACAGAATATCATATTTATAAAGTAGCAGAAAATATTTTAAGAACTAAGCCAGCACAGGAATGGAAATTTCTGCTGATAGGGATGACTGTAATTAGGGATACAGACAATAGGCAAGAGGGGGCTGGAATTTATTGGAGAAAACTGGCAATAACTAGAAAGAGAAAGGTAATAGAATGGGAAGATGACAAGAATATATCTGGACTACAGGTTAGAGATTGCCTTCCCTGTCAAGAATTGATAGCATATAGGCAAAGAGAAAGAAATAGAGGGGTCCTAAACAAAAGACCAGCACTGGTAGAGTTATTAATAGAATCTAGAACAGAAGCTGCTGTTAAAAAGGGAATAATTAGTAGAGCATATAAAATATTGCATGAGAACTATAAGAAACAGTCAGAGGAGTTTAGAAAGGATTGAGATGAGAGATTGGATAAGCAATTCACAAAGAGACAATGGGGCAATATACATATATTTCCCAAATATGTAACAGTCTAGAAGATTTAGGATCTTTGCTTGGAAGTGTTTACATTATATCCCAAGTAGACTCCAGATAATTTTTCCTCAGGTAGACAGCAAATGTTGGAAGTGTGATGGGGAAGAAAGAGGTAACTGGGAACATATTTTGTGGGAGCGTAATGAGTTGACAGACTTTAAAGATTCCCTGCAGACTGCTCTGTCAGAGATACTGGGAGAAGGACAAAACTGTGAACAAACCAAACGGAAAGGAAAACCAACAGCTTGCAGCAGGAAAGGGTAGTAATCCCAAAGACAACGTTTTCACTAACGTAAAATTGATTTAATAAACAATCTTTCACGTTTTCGTCACTTTAGGTAAAGTAACTTCTTCATTGACACAGACAAACAGCGGTTACATGATTACTGCTGAATTTAAACATTGTAACATGAAATCATGTGACAAGCATGAGCGGTGAGTTAAAGGTGCAGGAATACAATAATAGTACTAGTACTGTCAAAGTCAGCATTATAGCCTACACACTTCTACAACAAGACTTCAACAAGACTTCAGAAAGTAAAAAAAGTGAAAATAAAATAAGATGTACTAATATCTATACTTAAAATTAAAAAACATAAATGGTCTAAAAGGTAAGTACTGTTAGTGATTACTGTGTTCACCAAAAGGAACATTAGAATGTACCCAAAAGTTTAAATACATTATCGCAAAAGGTTCCTTAGTTTGACCTAACAAGAGATGTTACAGTTCTCATTCAGGCCAGGAAAACTGAATGCATTGAGTGCTAACTGCCATTCAAGTTCCCGTATCTCTAAGAGTACAAAATATGGGCCACCCCTAATGTCTGGTAGTAACTGATCGATAGCTTGAAACATAAAATTGTGTCCATTATTTAACTAATTGTGTTTTGCTAGAGCATTTTCTATTTTATTTTTACTAATCGCATAGGAGTGTTCATAAATTCTCTCGCGAAGCTTCCTGTCAGTTTTACCTATGTAGAATGCCGGACATAGGTTACAAGAAGCTAAATAAACAACACTCCTGGACTCACAGTTCAACTTGTGGTTAATGTAAAACTTACCTGTGTTCGTTACTCTAAAGGAGTTACCAGTTTTTATATGTCTGCACATCCTACATACCCCACACGTGAATGTTCCGTTAACTCTAGAGTTAGATCTTATACTTTTAGTTTCAAAGAAACTTTTTAGGTTAATGCCTCTTCTATAGACAATACTAGGTGACTGACCAATTCTATCAATTAAGGAAGTATCCTTATAAAGGAAACTCCAATTTTTGTGGAGGATTAGTCTGAGCTGTTTACTGTCATTACTGAAAGTAGTTGTAAAGGAAGCATTACATGATGTAGGCTGCCTAGTTTGCTGATTCATTCGAAATGTTGTAATAATAGCTGAATCACCATCTAATGGCAGTGCAACTGGCATTACAGCTGGGGTTATGGAACTAGCAGGTGACGCTGCAAAATTTACATCACTATCCACAGAACGTGATGGTAAAAGTGGTTGAACAATACCTCTACTCCGTTTGTTTGTGATTTCTTCAGTTAGTTCATCTATTAGGCTAACTGGATACCCTCTGTTGTAAAACATATCTCTTAAGAGCTGACATTCAAAGTTGAAATCACATTCATTAGAACACATCCTTGCAGCTCTTATGAGTTGACCTTTCACTATTGAACGTTTTTGTCTATAAGGGTGTGCGCTCGAAAAATGCAAAAGAATTGCAATACGTAGGTATTCTGTAAATTTTGGAGACGCATCTCCTATTTTTTATATCTTTAGTTAGATTCACGTCCAGATAGTCAATACTTATAGTGTGAAAGGTATGGGTAAATTTAAAGAATGTTGTAGTGGAGTTAAGTGGTCAACCAGTTGTTTAGCTTCTGCCTCATTTCCTTTGTAAATCACAAAAGTATCGTCTAGAAACCTAGTGTAAAATGTGAAACGTGTATTTATTTCAGAGTTGTTAAACACAAAAAATTCTTCCCATTGTGCCATGAACATGTTTGCTAGACTCGCTCCACAAGGGGAGCCCATGGCAACGCCTTGTTTTTGTAAATAAATCTTGCCATTAAATGTAAAGAAGTTATTGGTAAGTATGATGTCTATTAATTCAGTCACTAGGTCAATGTCCCTTTGTGGAGCTTTCCTGTTTTTCAAGTAGATTGCTATCCACTCTACTGCTTCTAAATGGGGGATAGAAGTATATAAATCGACCACATCGATGGTGAGGAGATTTTCTTCTTGATTGGCCTCTAGAATGTTTAAGTTTTGCAGCAGAGTCCATGAATCTTTGCATACTCGTGACTCAAGTTTAAGTCTACAATGCTGACTTTGAAAGTACTAGTACTATTATTGTATTCCTGCACCTTTAACTCACCGCTCATGCTTGTCGCATGATTTCATGTTACAATGTTTAAATTCAGCAGTAATCATGTAACCGCTGTTTGTGTGTCTGAAGAAGTTACTTTACCTGAAGTGAAGAAAATGTGAAAGATTGTTTATTAAATCGATTTTACGTTAGTGAAAACGTTGTCTTTGGGATTACTACCCTTTCCTGCTGCAAGCTGTTGTTTTTCCTTTCTGTTTGGTTTGTTCACAGTTTTTTCCTTGCCCAGTTTGTTCACCTTATGGCAACTGGATCACCTAACAGCAGCCCAGCTAGTCTGAATCTGTTCAGGCGAACTCAACCTTCGCAACCCGTGCAGCCAGTGGACATAACTAACATCCTCAATTTATTGGTACAACGTATCGACAATTTAACCCAGAGACTCGACTTTGTAGACAAGCAACGAAGCGGTGAACATAACACTGCCCTTGTTAATGGAAATAACCATAGGAATTCGAACCTCCAAAACCATTTTAACAATATCGACTCTCCACTTCAGGTTTTGGAGGGTTCGATAGCACCGGAACATCAAGCGATCCAATCAGTACAACAGGTGGGTTCACCTGTTCACAACCTGACACCACCGGTAGTAATTAAGTGTTTCTAATGAGTTTGTAACTACGAACGAGCTTATTGGAGTTCCGTCTCTTCTTGACTGGGTTAATAACACAGCCAAGTTATGTTTTGGGTTTTTCAAACTTTCAGGAACAACCTGCTCGCAGTGTTAACTCACCTCAAACAAGCTTATGTTCGCTTGCTGATAAACTAAAACTATTTGATGTGAAACTTTTAAAACTAAAAAAATTGCAACTAGAGGTGGTATATTTCAGGCAATGTTTGTCTGAAAGAATAGTACCAAAGGGTCTCCGGTGTCACCAATACCCAACCGGTTTAATTCCAGACTCTCTCTCTTCCATACAGAATTACTTTCTTTTTTTGATCAACAAGGTTTTCAACTTACGGAGTTAATGGTGAAACATTACTCACTACAGATTGAGAACCTAGTAAAAGAAGTTGAAGACCTGGACAAACGTATTAAGTCGCATCCTGACTTTGGTAGATATAGATTTGATTATAATAGTGTCTTCACTAGCATCGAGCAACTATTAGATATACTTAAAAATAACAAAATTTAAAAAATGAACCGTGACCGCTTGGCTTATGCTAACAGTACGGCTTAAACTAGACTGCAAACCTCAGAGGTTTGGCATAATTCCAACGTAGTGCTACCTTGGACTGGAGCTAACTTAGCCAACAACTTAACTAACAACTCTGTTGACAGCTCATCACCCCTTGACATTGTGGACAACAACACTGACATCGTCGACACAGTCAGACGCAGTGAAAGAATCCGAGCTAACAACACTTCACGTGATTGGCAAGTAAACACCAACCAACCTACTTTAAATTTTCACCAAGACCTGAACAACATGCCCACAACTGGACCACGTCATCCCCAGTACCAGAGGAACAAAAGGCGTAACAACCATCGGAAAAGATGGCCCTAAGTGACTTTACTGAAGTAAATAACCTTGTTGTCCTCACTAATTCTAAAGGCAATTTTACTGTTTACAACTTTTCATCTATTGTTATAGAAGCATCTTTGATTGAACTGTTAGCAAAGGGTAACACACATGTTTTAAGTAAAAATATTAATGTAGCAAAAGCTTTGTTAGATTTGAAATGTTACGTAAGGAAACTAAATCTTTCCTTTTTATTAGACAATGTTGAACAACCTGAACATGTACTTAGGGCTGCTAGTACATTTAATCCTCCCCTCCACCCTCTTCTAGCTCTATTTGAAAACGTGTGTGAACTTGATATTAGACATATACCTTCAACTAGAGCTAGTCATAACATTCATAAACAGAGCAACATCACTGTGGAACAACTAAGAGCATTAAAACTACTTAGACTAGCCAATGTTCACATAGTCAAACCAGATAAAGGTGGCGAACTTGTTATCTTTGACATTAACGATTACAACAAAAAAATGGAGTTGGTTCTGAACTGTTTGGCTTACTCTACGGCATCTCTTAATGAACTGAATATAGCACAATTTAGGGTTAGAGTGTATTTCAGAGACTTTTTTATTGAAGCCAAGATTGACGTGGACATATTTAACTACATTAACATTCCTTATCCAAAAACACCAGTCATGTTTGGAATACCTAAAATTCATAAGAATCAACATGACCCTCCTATGCGACCACTTATTTATGGTAGAGGTTCCTTGACATATCCATGTGCAAAACTTGTTGACTCAATATTACAAAAATATCTTAAACTTGAGTCACGAGTATGCAAAGATTCATGGACTCTGCTGCAAAACTTTAACACTCTAGAGGCCAATCAAGAAGAAAATCTCACCATCGATGTGGTCGATTTATACACTTCTATCCCCCATTTAGAAGCAGTAGAGTGGATAGCAATCTACTTGAAAAACAGGAAAGCTCCAAAAAGGGACATTGACCTAGTGACTGAATTAATAGACATCATACTTACCAATAACTTCTTTACATTTAATGGTAAGATTTATTTACAAAAATAAGGAGTTGCCATGGGCTCCCCTTGTGGAGTGAGTCTAGCAAACATGTTCATGGCACAATGGGAAGAATTTTTTGTGTTTAACAACTCTGAAATAAATACACGTTTTACATTTTACACTAGGTTTCTAGATGATATTTTTGTGATTTACAAAGGAAATGAGGCAGAAGCTAAACAACTGGTTGACCACTTTAACTCCACTACAACATTCTTTAAATTTACCCATACCTTTCACACTATAAGTATTGACTATCTGGACGTGAATCTAACTAAAGATATAAAAAATAGGAGATATGTCTCCAAAATTTACAGAAAACCTACGTATTTCAATTCTTTTTTGCATTTTTCGAGCGCACACCCTTATAGACAAAAACGTTCAATAGTGAAAGGTCAACTCATAAGAGCTGCAATGATGTGTTCTAATGAATGTGATTTCAACTTTGAATGTCAGCTCTTAAGTGATATGTTTTACAACGGAGGGTATCCAGTTAGCCTAATAGATGAACTAACTGAAGAAATCACAAACAAATGGAGCAGAGGCATTGTTCAACCACTTTTACCATCACGTTCTGTGGATAGTGATGTCAATTTTGCAGTGTCACCTGCTAGTTCCATAACCCCAGCTGTAATGCCAGTTGCACTGCCATTAGATGGTGATTCAGCTATTATTACATTTCGAATGAATCAGCAAACTAGGCAGCCTACATCATGTAATGCTTCCTTTATAACTACTTTCAGTAATGACAGTGAACAGCTCAGACTAATCCTCCACAAAAATTGGAGTTTCCTTTATAAGGATATTTCCTTAATTGATAGAATTAGTCAGTCACCTAGTATTGTCTATAGAAGAGGCATTAACCTAAAAAGTTTCTTTGAAACTTAAAGTATAAGATCTAACTCTAGAGTTAAAGGAACATTCACGTGTGGGGCATGTAGGATGTGCAGACATATAAAAACTGGTAACTCCTTTAGAGTAACGAACACAGGTAAGTTTTACATTAACCACAAGTTGAACTGTGAGTCCAGGAGTGTTGTTTATTTAGCTTCTTGTAACCTATGTCCGGCATTCTACATAGGTAAAATGGACAGGAAGCTTTACGAGAGAATTTATGAACACTCTTATGCGATTAGTAAAAATAAAATAGAAAATGCTCTAGCAAAACACACTTTGTTAAATAATGGACACAATTTTATGTTTCAAGCAATCGATCAGTTACTACCAGACATTAGGGGTGGCCCATATTCAGTACTCTTAGAGGTACGGGAACTTGAATGGCAGTTAGCACTCAATGCATTCTGTTTTCCTGGCCTGAACGAGAACTGTAACATCTCTTGTTTGCTCAAACTAAGGAACCTTTTGAGATAATGTATTTAAACTTTTGGGTACATTCTAATGTTCCTTTTGGTGAACACAGTAATCACTAACAGTACTTACCTTTTAGACCATTTATGTTTTTTAATTTTAAGTATAGATATTAGTATATCTTATTTTATTTTCACTTTTTGTACTTTTTGAAGTCTTGTTGAAGAAGTGTATAGGCTACAATGCTGACTTTGACAGTACTAGTACTATTATTGTATTCCTGCACCTTTAACTCACCGCTCATGCTTGTCACATGATTTCACGTTGCAATGTTTTAAATTCAGCAGTAATCATGTAACCGCTGTTTGTCTGTGTGTCTGAAGAAGTTACTTTATCTAAAGTGACGAAAACGTGAAAGATTGTTTATTAAATCGATTTTACGTTAGTGAAAATGTTGTCTTTGGGATTACTACCCTTTCCTGCTGCAAGCTGTTGGTTTTCCTTTCAGTTTGGTTTGTTCAGAGATACTGGGAGAGCAAACTGGTGTAACTAAGGAAATTATGTTGTTGAGCTATGATACAGAATCTGAATTGCTTAGACATAGACTCAGCAAGGCCTTGTTAATTATGGTGCTGAAAAAAAGGCAATTACTAGGAAATGGAGGTCGAAGTCTAAACCAACTAGAAGTAATGAATATAGTAACGGAGATAAGACAACTAGAGTTGGGATCTGTAGAAAAGGGAAGGAGCAAACTACCTAGGAAAAAATGGGAATTGTGTGGGAACATCATATGCAGAGGAGGAATGAGGTTTAAAAAAGATGGGATTTGAATGAGCTGTGTAATACTTAATTGACAATGACTGGATATATTATAAGTGATGTATAATGTTTGCAACTACAGTTGTCTCAACGAGGTCTGTAATGCATAATGTTTGCAACTAAAATTGTGTCATAATGTTTGTTTTTCATTTATACAAATGTAAGATTGCGTATGTCATAAGTGATAAATAAGATGATGTTTTCTTTAAAAAACAGATCACAGGATTACTAGAATATTTAGCTATTTTTTATAGTTTGTCAACCTTTTGGTTCATGTGATAAACTTTCTGAAACTGTTAATTTTCTGTAGAGATTGAAATCTGCAGAAAATAAATAAAAAAAAAAAAATGGGCATGTGATTTTATGTGCCCAGTTTATGGACCTGCAACAGACGTGGGCAGGTATGGAAAAGTGAAATCTGGCAAACTAGATCAGTTGCTCAGAAACTGTCATGGGGAAAATGGGTTCATTTGAATGACCATTTCTTCCAAATGCAAGAATCAAAACTTTGGGCTATACGGGTTGGGTTATGTTTTCCCTAAACCGGTATAACTAGATGGCTTGAAGCACAGATACATAGCCCCTAGTTTATAACTGCAGTCAATAAGGTGCACAGCCTGTTTAGGTACTGTACCAGTGCCTCTGCATATGCTCCAGGAACCCCATACACATGGTATGTGATACCATACATTCCTATGTTTACAGGTAGGTCACCTCAAAAACAGATAGTGCTGTACCGTGCCATTGTCAAGGGTTCTCCGTTTCATGTACAGCACAACACCTACCTCACTCTCCCAGATATCCACCACAGGGTGAGTTTTTGCTTAGGTACTTTACCAGTTAATGCTACTCTCTTGATTGTCTGATTATTTATTGTAGAGAGGCTTGCCTCAAATTTTTGGATGATTATGTGCAGATGATGTTCATCGTGCATACAGCTGCAGTAATCACAGATGGGTTCTCTGCCGTCAGGCGGGTCCTCGGTCGGCCGAATTCCAAAGTCTAGGTCCGGCGTCGGTTGGTGTCGCTTTCTCTCGACGTCAGTGAGGCCAGAGTATATAAGACACAGCCGACGCCATGTTCTTCAGTCTTTTTTGCCGCGCGGTGCCCGAAGCAGAAGCAGTTCGCAAGTGCCGGTCGGCCAGCTCCTGAATTACGAAAAAAAAAAAAAAAAATGGAAACCGAAGTCTTCATTAAAGCTAAGTACCCCGTTGGGGAAACTTTTCTTGCCTCAGACCGATGTCAGAAAAAGTTAATAATTGTATTGCTTGTGGGAAGCAAATACCGCATAAGGATTTCCATTCCCTCTGCATACCTCGTTTAGGCCCAGACCACGATGTCTCGGGCTGTCGCTTTTGCGCTACCTTCAATAAACGCACTATTAAGCGTCGGGCGGAGTTCGCCCAACACTTTTTTGGAAAAGCCTTTGATTATAAAATGTCGTCGGAGACTCCGACTACCGTTTTGTCCAAAAAACGCAAGGACAAGGACCGACACGCGAGGTCCACTGCCCCCACTGACATCACGCCAAAACCGGCTACACGTGGTCCGGTTCTCAGTGAGACGCCTTTGCAGTCCCTGACTACCGACGACATTTCTTTGGCGGTGTCCTCTGTACCCGAGACCGCAGGTACCTCGGCCCTTTCCCAGACTACAACCGAAGCCATTGCTAATGTTGAGCCTCCTAATGTGGACAGGTCCACTTCCACCCATGGTGTCTTTAGACCCTCATCTTCTTTTTCTTTTAAGGCCTTTACTAAATCCAAAGCAGCCAGGCATCCCAAGAGGCCTGTTGTACAAGGCCCTTCTCCAGGTCCCATGCCTAAAAAACAGATGCTGAAAATGGCTGAGGATTTGATTACTCTTATCAGGGGTTCTCAACCCCCTCCAGACAAGAGACCCAGAGTGGAGGAAGATTCTCCCTCTTCTGATCAGGGCTCCATTTTATCAGAACATTCTGATGTAGAGGAACACTCTTACTCCCCTTTTGAAGATTCGGATGCAGAGCAGTCCATTCCTTCTGTATCTCCTCCTGAGGATTTTTCCTTTGGGGAAACCTTGCACACTTTAAGGGAACACTTCCATTGGGAAGGCCAAGATTTGTCTGATTCCAAGAAAAGACTTAGGGAATTTCTTTTGTTACCTCAACACAGGCCTCTGGCGATACCTCCTGTTTTGGACATACTTGATGATGTTTATTCGGAGGCTTGCCTTAACCCGGATTCCCTGCCTCCTGCACCAGTCAAACCTGATAGGTACTACAGAGTTCCTAACTCTCACCAATTCCTCTACAAAAGCCATAATGCTGACCCTGAGACCATTTCTCAAGGCCCCAAGGGATTGAAGGCCTCTACTGCCAAGAATCCACTTCCTGCCGAAAGAGAGTCAAGATCTTTAGAAAGGTGGGGAAAAAAGGTATATACCTCGGCCACCCTTGCCATGAGGGCCTTAAATTGTCAGTTTCATATGCTTAAATATCAACAGTTCCTGTTATCACAATTAAGGAATAAAATGTCTCAACCTGAACAACCAGATTTAAAGGAGTTACAGGATATGATGCATAGCGCAGAGCAAGTGGGTAAACACACCTTACAATGTGGCTATGATGCCCTAGACGCCTCAAGTAGAGCGGCTGCTACAGGATCATTCATTCGTAGACATGCCTGGCTTAGGGAACAAAGCTTGCCTGATCATGTGAAAGCTAAACTTCTAGATGCTCCTTTACAAAAGGATGTGCTGTTTGGTACTAATGCTGAGGAGATATTACGGAAAATGGAAGAAAAAGCCAAATCTATGCAAACTGTCAAAGCTTTTTTACAGGTCCAACCACCACGTTTTAGCAGAAATTGGCCTTCTAAAAACTGGTCCTTTCCAGCCACAAGCCCCAAAGAGGTAGATGCACACGCACAAGGGGCAGAGGGCAATCACAAGGATCATATAGAGGCTGACAATGGCAAGGTCCAGCACCAAGAGGTGGCGAAGACAGTGCACAACAATACAGAAAACAAACCCAATGACTCCCTCAATTCCATGCCAAGCAGGTCTCAGCTGGCAGCACCTTTGGGAGAAAAGCTAGCATTATTTGCAAGAAATTGGCATATTGTCACAACAGACAAATGGATCCTGGACGTTATAAACAGAGGCTACAAATTTCTATTCCACACTCTTCCAAAAATGAGAGGCATGCCAAACCTGCCACACAATCAAAGGGCAGAGGCACAACTACAAATTTTAAAGCTCATAAGCATGAGAGCCATACAAGAGGTACCTACTCACGAACAAGGTCAAGGTTTTTATTCAAGACTTTTTCTGGTACCAAGGAAAGGAACCGACTGGAGACCCATTTTGGACTTATCCATCCTAAACACATTTTTACTCGTACAAAAATTCAAGATGCTCACATTACAGCAGCTTCTTCCCATGCTGGGCAAGGAGTTTTGGCTGGTAACATTGGACCTCAAGGAGGCATACCTGCATGTCCCAATCAGACAAAGTTGCAGAAGATACCTCCGATTTCTTGCAGGTTCAATCCACTATCAATTCTCTGCATTGCCCTTTGGCTTATCTACTGCGCCCAGAGTATTCACAAAGTGCCTGACATCAGTGATTGCCTACTGCAGACTTCAAGGGATACAAATTTACCCTTATTTGGACGACTGCCTGATCCAAGCGGACAGCAAACACATACTTCTGGAACATCTGGCTTATGTAACACGGTTAATGCATTCTCTGGGATATACAATCAACAAAAAGAAATCCAGGCTAACACCATCTCAGAAAATAACTTTCCTGGGTGCCAACTTGGACACAAACACCCAGATGGCCTATCTAACGCCAGAAAAACAGGGGCAGCTAACTCAGTACTTCAAAATACTAGCAAAATGTACCAGGCTTACTGCAAGGAAAATCCTGCAGGCTCTGGGCTTCATGGCATCTTGCATTCTTTTAATCCCATGTGCAAAGCTGCATATGAGGAAACTTCAATGGTACCTAAAAAACCTATGGTCTCAACACAGTCACAGTTTGGAAACAATAATACCAATAATTCCATGTTTGCAAAAGGAATTTCTATGGTGGGCCCAAGCATGTCAAGCAAACACAGGCCTCCCTTTCTGCAAGCCTCAAGCAAACCAAGTCATCACAACAGACGCCTCAGACTACGCCTGGGGGGCGCACATGACAGACAGGTGCATTCAGGGCAAATGGTCCCAAAAGGAAAAGCACCGTCACATCAATCAAAAAGAAATGCTAGCAGTAATAAATGCAATTATAGCTTTCAAGGACCTCCTGCATCCAGGACAATTACTGATAAGAACAGACAACACCACAGTAATGTGGTACATAAACAAGGCGGAACACATTCATATCCCTTGTGCAGACTAGCCATGACTCTTTGGAACTTGGCTCTGGAATGGCAAATCGAACTTCAAGCACAGTACTTGCCAGGATTGGAAAACACGCTGGCAGACAATCTAAGCAGAAATATGACAGATCCACACGAATGGAAGTTGCATCCTCAGGTGTTTACAGAGATAATACAAGAGTGGGGGAGGCCAGACATAGATCTTTTTGCCTCCCACAGGAATCATCAATTGGAAAAGTTTTGTTCAAGGACCTTTCACCCAAAGGCCTGGAGAGTGGACGCCCTTTCATTCAGTTGGACAGCATGGACAGTTTACGCTTTCCCACCTCTGCCTCTTCTGCCCAAGGTGCTCTTGAAAGCAAGAGCAGACAGACCGAAGATGATACTGATTGCGCCAGATTGGCCAAGGCAACACTGGTATCCGCTCCTGAGGAGTCTAACACATACTCCTCCCTGGTCCCTACCTCTAATGCCTCTTCTACTGACTCAGCACAGCTACAAAACACTTCATGGTCAGCTGAAAACACTCAATCTGGCTGCATGGAGAATTCCTTAACACCACAACAGACCCTACTTTCCAAGGAGGTGCAGGATGTCATTTTGGAGGCCAGAAGACCATCTACTAGAAAGGCTTACACCGCAAAATGGAAACGGTTCTGCTCTTGGAATGAGAAAAAAGGCCAGGACCCTAAAAAGCTGAATTTGCCTCCGATATTACAGTATCTAGCAGAGCTACTGAACAGTGGACTTTCATTTTCTTCTATAAAAATCCATGCCTCAGCCATTTCTGCAGAATTCAACTCGGATCCACCTTTATTTTCTCACCCACTCTTACGACAGTTCCTCAGAGGGGCTAAGAATATAAGACCTCCAAGGAAACAACCAATACCAGCCTGGGATCTTAATTACATTCTAGAAAAATTAACATTGCCTCCTTTTGAACCAGCTGCATCAACAGATTTGCAATATTTGTCCTGGAAAACAGCCTTCCTTCTGGCCATCACTTCAGCTCGTAGGGTTTCGGAACTACAGGTCCTCATGGCGGTGCAGCCCTTCCTCATCTTCCATCAGGACAGGGTTTCCCTTCGTACCAACCCGTCATTTATGCCTAAAGTGGTATCCAGGGTAGCTTTAAACCAAGCCATACACTTACCCACCTCTTACCCCAATCCTCAAAACCAAGGAGAAAGGTTGCTACATTCTTTAGACATCCATAGACAGCTACGCTATTATTTGGACAGAACAAAGTCCTTCAGGAAATCAGAACAACTTTTTGTGTCCTATGCTGTAGGGGCTCAAGGGAAGCCAGTGACCAAGCAGACAATTTCTAAGTGGATAGGCCACTGCATTCGGTTCTGTTATTCATATCATGGGAAATCTGTTCCCACAGGCATCAGATCCCACTCCACCAGGGCCACAGCTACCTCTACAGCCTTCCTCAGAGGAGTTCCTACCAAAGACATTTTGGAGGCCGCCACTTGGAGTTCTGTACATACCTTCACAAAACACTATCACCTGCCTTTATATTCCAAAACTAGAGCAGGCTTTGCCACTGCTGTGTTACAGGGCATTCTGGCTCATCCCAGTTCCAACTAGTACCTACCACCCTGTGTGTAGCTTTGGGACTCTACCCATCTGTGATTACTGCAGCTGTATGCACGATGAACATAGTACAGTTTTGTACCTACCATAAATGTAGATGTTCGAGTGCTAATACAGCTGCAGTACAAGTTACCCTCCCGCCTTCCCCACTTGGTAAATGCATAGGGCCTAACCCCCTCTTCATACAACCTGACTGGGTTATCCTTCTATGGTTTATTTGCTTGCAACTACTGATTTTGGATTATATTGCATTATTTGTGTGTGTATATATATATATATATATATATATATATATATATATATATATATATATATATATATAATTTATGTATTGCCTTCCTTCTGGGGGCACCTGACATCTGGGGCAAGAAAGACTGAAGAACATGGCGTCGGCTGTGTCTTGTATACTCTGGCCTCACTGACGTCAAGAGAGAAAGCGACACCAACCGACGCCGGACCTAGACTTTGGAATTCGGCCGACCGAGGACCCGCCTGACAGCAGAGAACCCATCTGTGATTACTGCAGCTGTATTAGCACTCGAACATCTACATTTATGGTAGGTACAAAACTGTACTTTCTTCGTCTTTCATTGTTGCAGTCATCACATTTGGCTTATCTGCTTGCAGGTAGCCCTCAGTCGGCCTGATTATCAAAGTTTTGGGTCCTGCGTCGGTTGCTGTCTCATCTTTCATGAAGTCAGGTAGTCAGGGGTATAAAGCATGCAGCCAACGCCATTACCCCAGTCTTTCTTGCCATGCAGTGCCCGAAGCAGAAGCAGTTCATAAGTGCTGGTTGGCCGACTCCTGAAATTTTCATTTTCGAGTTTCAGATCCGAAGTCTTCACCTAACCTAAGTACCCCGTCGGGGATCCTTTTTCTTGCTTTAAACCGATGTCAGTAAAAGTTAACAGTTGTATTTCTTGTGGAAAGCAAATACCTCATAAAGATTTTCATTCGTACTGCATTCCTTGCCTAGGCCCAGACCATGACGTACCTCGCTGTCGGTTTTGTGCCTTATTCAAACCTCAAACTATTTGGCGTCTGTTCATTTTCATATCTAAATATTTTGGTACTTGGTTTGATTATCCAGAAATGGCTTTGGTAAGCCACCTGACTACCGACATTCCAAAAAAAATGCAAAGATAAAAACATAGACAGACCACATAGGTCCAAAGCTGCCGACGGCGGTTCTCCTAAACTAGTCACCAGTTTGCTGGTACTCAAGTGAGGTGCTTTCGCAGCCCCTGATACCCGCTACTTCAGATTCGACAGGCCTCTACTGAGATCCATTCAGAGTCCGGTATGCCGTGATATGCTTCTTCGACTGTGGAACCTGCTGATGTCTCTACTTTGGATGGGTCCGGAGCCACTGTGCAGGCACCGGCTTCTGAGGGTGTATTCAGGCCTACTGACTTGCATATTAAACAGACACCATCTTCTTCTTCAAGGCCTAAAACCCGATCCATGCCTAGAAAAACGATGCCCAGACTGCATGGTCAGGCCCCTATGCCTAAAAACAAGTGATAAGAATGGCTGAACACCTTATTACTCTAATCAGGGGAAGCCACCCTTCTCCCCCTAAGAGACCTAGGACTGATTTTCCTTCTGATTCTTCTGATCAGGATTCTGAAATTTCTGTTTTTCTCTGATGACCAGGAGTTGCCCTTATCTACCTATGAGGATTCTGATGCAGAGGACTCCATTCCCTCTGCTTTCCCTCCAGAGAATTTCTCTTTTGGTGAAACCTTGCATACTCTTAGGCAGCATTTCTGCGGGGAAAGCCAGGATTACTCTGACTCCAAAAAGATGCTTAGGGAATTCTTACTCCTACCTCAACACAGGCCTTTAGCTATCCCTCCTGTACTGGACATTGTAGATAATGCTTTCTCAGAATCTAGCCTGGCCCCTGACACTTTACCTCCATCTCCCAGAAAACCTGATGGGTATTACAGGATACCTGATGCTCACAAGTTCCTCTTTAAGAACCCTACTGCAGATCCTGAGACCATTTCACAGGGACACAAAGGCATTAAGGGTACTACTGCCAAAAACACTACCCCCTCTGATAGAGATTCCAGGGCCCTGGATAGATAGGGTGAGAAGGTATACAATTCTGCAACTTTGGCCATTAGGGCCTTAAACTGCCAGTTTCATATGTTAAAGTATCAGCAGCATATTACTGGATTGCTTAAACAGAAAATTATGTTGATTTCTGACTGTGCTGAAAATAAAGATTTACAGGATTTAATGCATTCTGCTGAACAAGTTGGAAAACATACTTTACAATGTGGTTTTGATTCATTAGAGGCATCTTGCAGGGCTGCTGTCACTGGGTCTGTACTTAGAAGGCATGCTTGGCTTAAGGAGCAATCTTTGCCAGTTCATGTTAAAAGCTAAATTACTGGCTGCTTCCTTAAACCAAGACCGCCTGTTTGGCAACAAAGCAGAAGTAGTACTTAAGAAGATGGAGGAAAAAGCTAAATCTATGCAAACTGTTAAAGATTTCCTGCAGTTACAGCCTCCCAGATATAGTAGGCATTGGCCTGCTAAGAATTGGTCTTTTCCTGCCTCTTCCAGCCCTTCTGAGTCCAAACCCAGAACCAGCAGAACACCCAGGCTTCAATTCCAAGGTACTCACAGACCTAAGCAGTGGGGGGGGGGCTCCCACTTCCAAAGCTGGGAGTAGTAAGACACCCCTCTATGGTAAATTGTCACAGTGACTTAACTTTAAACCTTCCAAGCCCTGCTCAACTGACTTTAGGGGGAAGGATCACCCTGCATCAAAAAACTGGGAACTCGTTACCCAAGACCAATTGGTTTTTAAATAAAGTTTCCCAAGGATACAGATTCCACTTCCACTCCTTCCTTACCAACCCCAAATGGTTGGCCAGACCTACCCCCAAACCACTGGGCAGAGGCTCAAAAGCAAGTTCTCTTTCTTCTAAGCATCAGGGCTATTCAGCCTGTCCCAGAAGAAGAATGGGGGCAAGGTTTCTACTCAAGACTTTTTCTGGTACCCAGAAAAGACAATTCCTGGTGTCCTGTCTTGGACCTGTCTATCCTAAACACTTTTTTAGAAATCCCAAAATTAAAAATGCTAACTCTACATCAGCTGCTTCCCATGCTGGGAAAAAAATGCCTGGTTGGCAACACTGGATTTAAAGGAAGCCTACCTACACATCCCAATAAGGGAATCTTGCAGAAGATACCTATTCTTCAGAGCAGGCTACATGCACTATCTGTTCTCTGCACTGCCCTTTGGCTTATCTACTGCACCCAGGGTATTCACAAAGTGCCTAGCTCCAGTCATTGCATTCTGCAGGCAAATAAATATTCAAGTATACCCATACCTGGACAATTGTCTAATTCAGGCAGAAAGCCAGGACATACTATTAAATCATCTGGCATTTGTAAAGAAATTGCTTTTCTGGGATACACTATAAAAGAAAAGAAATCGTGTCTAGTACCCTGCCAACAAATTGTCTTCCTGGGAGCAAGCTTGAATACAACTTCCCAGATGGCCTACCTCATGCCAGAGAAACAAGTTCATTTGACTGCCTACTTCAAACTACTGGCCACTAAGACCCAGCTATCTGCAAGGAAAATACTGCAAGCCCTGGGGTTCATGGCCTCTTGCATTCTACTAATTCCATATGCAAGACTGCATATGAGGAAACTACAATGGTATCTAAAAGCCTATTGTGTCAACATTCTCAGGACCTAGAATCAATGATTTCTATCATACCTTGTCTAAAAGAGTTCCTTTGGTGGGCAGAGGCCTGCCACCTAAACAAGGGACTGCCATTCACTCTACCCCCTGCCGCCCAAGCCCTAACAACAGACGTATCAGACTGTGCATGGGGGGCTCACTTGGCAGGACAGTGCATTCAGGGCAAATGGAACCAGAGTCAAATGCACCTGCAGATCAATCAAAAAGAAATGTTAGCTGTACAAAATGCTCTGACAGCTTTCAAGAACCACATTCTTCCAGGACAATTATTGGTAAAGACGGACACCATGGTTATGTGGTACATAAACAAGCAGGGAGGAATCCACTCATACCCTCTCTGCAGACTAGCCCATGGCTCTGTGGAACACAGCCTTGAGCTACCAAGTGCAACTACAAGCTCAATTCCTACCAGACAAGCTAAATACACTGGCAGACGACCTAAGCAGAAATCTCATGGACCCACGCGAGTGGAAACTGGAACTAAAGATATTTAACATGTTGAGAAACAAATGGGGGAGCCCAGAGAGACCTGTTTGCCTCCCCTCAGAACTACCAATTGGACAAATTCTGCGCAAGGACTCCCCACAGACAAGCTTGGAAAGTGGATGCCCTGTACTTCACCTGGAAAAACCTATCAGTTTATGCCTTTCAACCTCTGCCTCTCCTTTCCAAAGTGGTGCTAAAGATCAAACAGGACAAACCAAGGACCATACTGATTGCACCAGACTGGCCATGCCAACACTGGCACCCCCTCTTGTGCAGTGTGTCACTGCTGGAACCATGGCACCTGCCTCAGACCCCTGCCCTGCTGTCCCAGCAGGAGGGCCAGATTCTGCATCCACAGCTTCAAACTCTGAACCTTGCAGCCTGGCTATAATTACCTGATGTCTCTGTTACCATCCCTAAGTAAGCAAGTGATGGATGTCATTCTGGAGGCAAGGAGGCCTAATACTAGAAAATCCTATGCTGAAAAATGGAAAATATTCTGTTCCTGGAGCCAAACTCAGGGGATGGGCACAACAGTGCCCAGTTTACTTCATGTTCTTCAATACTTAACTGAGATGCTTCACAAGGGTCTTTCCTTTTCTTCCATCAAAATTCATGCCTTGGCCATTTCAGCACATTGTAATACAGAGCCACCCCTCTTCTCTCATCCACTGCTGAAGCAATTCCTCAGAGGGGCCAAAAACCTAAGACCACCCAGGAGAGCCCCTACTCCAGCCTGGGAGCTTAACTTTGTATTGGAAAAGCTCACACTGCCTCCCTTTGAGCCAGCTGCAAATGTAGAGTTGAAGTTCCTTTCTTGGAGAACAGCCTCCCTTCTAGCCATCACTTCAGCAAGAAGAGTGTCTGAATTACAGGCCCTCATGGCAGTGAAGCCTTTCATCATCTTTCATGCGGACATGGTGTCCCTCAGGACCAATCCCTCTTTCTTTCATGCCCAAGGTGGTATCCAGTGTGGCTCTTAATCAGTCCATTCATTTGCCAGCCTTCTTTTCTAATCCACAGAACAAAGGGGAATGGATACTGCACTCCTTAGATGTGCACAGACCACTTAGATTTTACTTGGACAGGACTAAATCTCTAAGGAAATCTGAACAACTGCTGGTGGCATTTGAGGCAGGGGCAGAGGGGAAGGCTATTTCAAAGCAAACCATTTCTAAATGGATAGGCCATTGCATTCATTTCTGCTATAAGCACCATGGAAAACGTATCCCACAGAGGATTAGACCCCATTCAACCAGGGCTGCATCTACCTCTACAGCCTTTTATCAGGTATCCCACAGAGGATTAGACCCCATTCAACCAGGGCTGCATCTACCTCTACAGCCTTTTATCAGAGGTGTCCCTACCAGAGACATCCTAGAAGCTGCTACTTGGAGTTCTGTACATACTTTCACCAAGCATTACCATTTGCCAATTTTCTCTAAATCCATAGCTGGCTTTGCCACTGCAGTCATGCAGGGCCTTATAGCTGGTCCTAATGCTATCTAAATTCCTCCTCCCATCCTTAGCTTTGGGAATCTACCCAAATGTGATGACTGCAACAGTGAAACACGAACATAGTACAGTTGTGTACACTTACCATAAATGTAGATGTCTGAGTGTATTCACTGTTGCAGTCCTCACATTTGGGTTATCTGCTTGCAGTAGCCCTCAGTTGGCCTGATAATCAAAGTCTTGGGTCCTGCGTCGGTTGCTGTCTCATCTTCTGTGACGTCAGGTAGTCAGGTGTATAAAGCATGCAACCGACGCCATTAAATCAGTTTTTCTTGCCCCATATGTCAGGTGCCCCCCTTAATGGGAAGCAATTTTATATATTGCTTCCCATTAAGGGGGGCACCTGACATATAATCAGGCCGACTGAGGGCTACTGCAGGCAGATAACCCAAATGTGATGACTGCAACAGTGAATACACTCAGACATCTACATTTATGGTAAGTGTACACAACTGTACTTTCCTCCTTCGCAAGTCGGGAAGGGTTTTTTGTTCAAGGATATTCATAATGCCTAAGAAAGAAAATGCTTTGGGACCAGATCTGAATCTTCTTTCCTAAACCTGTTTGTGATAGTGCCCAAATTCAGAATGATGTCATTTCACAACGTGTTACGTCGTCTTCAAATTTCTTGATAACACTAGACTTAAAAATGCTTATAATCACATCCCTATTCATCCAGATTTCAGACATCTCTTAAGGTTTTGTTTGTCTGTATCGCATTTGTCAGTTTCTGTCTTACCCTTTGGACTATCCACTGCACCAAGAGTTATTCACAGAGTGTTTAGCTCCAGTTACAGGTCATTGCAGGCTACAGGGTATCCACATTTTCCCATATTTAGACAACTTTGCAGAGTCTTTAGCGTCAGGAATCTGTCTGGTGAGCGATCTCTTACACAAGATGGGATTCCATGAGAATATTCCAAGAGAATATTCGGAAGTATTTCTTGACTCCATCACACAAGATTGTGTTCTTGGGATGCCATCTAGACACCTCAGTTCAAAGAGCTTTTCTTTTACAGAAAACAAAAATAGATCTTTATTTGGAAGGAATACATCCAGGTTTTGGGTCTCGAAGCATCTCTGAGTCTCACGATACCCCTGGCAATACTCCACATGAGAAAGATATAGTGGCATCTGAAATCTCTCTGGTCCCAGTATCAACATTCTCCGTCTTTTCAAATCCCAGTGCTGAGGTGTCAGAAGAGAAGCCTTTTGGTGGAGATGGCAGATTATCTTAAGTCCAGGTTTCCCCTTCCCCACCCCTGTTGCAAAGCAGTCTGTCACTACAGATCCTTTGGACTTTGCTTAGATAGCACTTTCAGTAGGGGTAAAAGTGCAGGGCATGTGGGACACCAAGGACAGATGCAAACATGTAAATGTCAAGGAGATGCTTGCCCTGATCAAGACGCCCAACTCTCTGAATCATGTTTGATCCCTAGGACCTCTTCATGTGGTTACAGGCAATGCCACAGTCGTATGGTACATCAGCAAGGGGGAACCAGGTCATACCCCCTTTACAGACTGGCCATGTTAGCTTGGTATATAGCCTTACAGCACAGTCTCACTCTGTAATATTCCTACATTCCATCAGAGCAAAATTGTATGGCAGACAAGCTGCGCAGGCCCACAGCAGACTCTCACGAATGGAAAGCAGGTCAGGAGATCTTCCAAGACTTGGTCTGTGTGTGGGAAGTTCCTCTTTGGACAATCATCTGGCAAGATTCTGTTCCAGGACTCCATGCAAGAAGACCTGGAAGACAGATGCATTTTTTTTGGACAGGAATGCTTTTGTATGATTTTCCACCCTTTATGCTAATATCCAGTGTACTTCTGAAGATTCAGAAGAAATGCCCCAAGATCATTATGGTGACTCCCTTCTGGTCCAGGCAACTGTGGTTCTCCCTTCTTTTGGAAATGACCAGAGGCTGTCGCCACAAGCTTCCTCACAGAATGGATCTACTCACACAAGAACAGGAGTGTTTGATAAACCCCAACATCAGTTATCTTCAATTGACTGCCTGGATGATAGAGTCTCAATTCCTTTTAAGCACTTGTTTGCTGAGAATGTAGAGCAGGTACTAATGGAGGCAGGTAAACCTGCTACTAGAAATTTAGATATTAAGAAATGGAAAAGGTTTTCTAGTTGGTGCCAACAACATAACCAGCACACACTCATGGCTAGTTGTTCTCTGATCAACAGACCATGATGCTTTGATAGGGATGGTCAGCACCTCTCCCTTGTAGTTTTTTCAGTATTACCTAAAACATTGTCTTTTTAAGGCAGTGACAAACTGAAAATACTTCCAGCCTAGCAATTCAAAACCAAGATAATCTAAAGGTGTTACTGCTCAGTGCTAGAAGTCTAAACAAGAAACTCCACTCTCTACAAGCTCTCCTCACCCAAGAGAATGCTGGCATCTGTGCGCTCACAGAATTGAGGATTAAAGCCATGGAGAGCACACTGGCAGTGTAAAGGTGTAAAGCCTTCCACACATTTAGACCAGCTGCTACACAGATAGGGGCTAAAGGTGGACATGTCTCGATTTTACATAAAAAAATAAATATATCTCAAGGTTGGTCAGACATGACAATGCATTTGAGCTGCTCCATGTTCAAATCATCATAGGCAAAATCCCATACCACTTCCTTGCAAGCTGTAGGCTCCTCTTTATGCCCTAGGAAACCCATAATGTGTATTGAAACCCATTGGAAACATTAAACATCCACCCCAGTACCATATGTGTGGGCAACTTAAATTACTATTAACTTGGAATATTATACAACACCAAATGTGCAGGCACAGAGATTCCTAGAGTTTGGAAACACAAACTACCAGGACCAGATTGTCAGTACGGTGACCAGGGGTGCAAACATGCTGGATCTGGTCCTCATTAATATGGGAGAGTGCTGCCTACCCTTGTCTGGTAAGGTCAGACCACAAAAAATGATCTTTTAAAGTAAACATAAAACTCACAACCCCAGCTAACCCTGGAATGATCAGGAACTACACTAAGGTTAACTTCCTACTATTAAGTGATAACCTGGCAAAATTTCAAGACCCCATAAACCCTAAGATCACTGCTGCTTATGCAGAACTGTTCACAGAAACCCTATGCAAACATGTTAATAGCTGCAGAGGCAGCTGTATCCACCAAGAAAAATTACAGAACTAATCAAAAAGCAAACTACCTTGGTGGAATCACATCATCAGTAGGGTGTGTAAGACATGGAAGAAAATCATGGCAAAAATTAGAAGGTGTAGCACCCAGCAGGATGCAGTCACTCTCATCAAATTAAACAAGTAACTAGGAGAACAAATAAAGTCTAAAAAGCCAAATTTGAGGTAAGTTTTGCCTCCCAGGCCAAGGACAACCAAAAGGCATTTTATAGCTATGTAGACAGCCTCAAAGGCAGTACATAGTTGTGTGCAGAGCTCATTGTTAATGAGACCACCTATCATGAGCCAGAAGTTGAAGCAAGTCTACTGGCAGACAAGTTTAGCTGTAACTTTATTCCTGTCTCCTCCTCAACCTCCCCTCAGGAAATACCAGCAAATTTAACTTTCCCTATTATCACAAGGAAACAAGTCCTGAATGCACAATCTAAGGCCAAGAGCACTGCATTGATGGGCCCAGACAGTATTCCAGGATGCCTTCTATAAATAGCATGAAACATGACCTATTGGGTCCTATGGAATTGCTGTTTAACTGTAGCCTCCAAACAGGCTTTGTGCCTCATGAATGTAAAACAGCAGCAGTCATCCCTCTGCACAATGGTGGGACATCTACAGACCCATAAGTCTCACTAGTCTTGTATGCAAAGCCATGGAAAGAAATATCATGGAAATGATCAATAATGTTATAGGAAACCTTCAGACACTGGACCCAGCCCATTTTGTTTTCATCAAGGGCAGGTAATGCCTACTCACCTTGGAGGACGTCTTTGAAAAGTTTACCAAAGCAATGGATGAGGGTAAAACTGTTCACACCATCTACAATGACCAGGCCAAGGCATTTGACACAGTACCATACTCGCACATTGTTGACAGTGTCAAGATATTTGGCATAAATCTTTGTTACCCGATGGATAGCCGGCTGGCTTAGAGGCAGACCCAGGAAGTTGGAATTTTGGAGTACACGTCTACAAAGAGGACGGTCACAAGCGGAGTCCCAGAGGGATTGGTCCAGGGACGCCTGCTTTTTGGCATTTACTTCTGTGAAGTCAAGGATCTCTGACTAAATTTGCAGATGATTGTAAATTAGGAACAGTCATAAAATCCCCCACTGATACACATGTTTTCCAGGTAGGGGTGACCTAGACAAATAATTTGTCAGAGCTGTGCATTAAAACTAAATGTTAAGATGTGCGTAATAGTATCCATTGTATTGACAAACACACCCCTAAGAGTTGACACAGTAGTTAAGGACTTGGGGACACACAGACAGTAATCTAGCCTTTGACCATCACATGTCTACAGTAATAAGGAAAAAATTCTGTGTTGTGCAACTTATAAACAAAGGTATGGCATCTAGGTCCAAGGAGGTCAACGTTCCATAGTATTTAGCATTCATGAGATCTATAATTGAGTGCAGTGCCCCTTTTGGTATGTTCCTAATCGGACACAGCCAGCAATTGGAATATCCACAGAAGTTCCTAACTAAAAGAATCCAGGACATAAGTAACATGTAATTTGTAAACTGCCTCATGGTCTTTTCTTTGTATTCCCTCTCCTCCAGGCTGTTGGGAGATCTGTGTGTGGAATATAAGGCAGCCTGTAAATGGTTTATCTCCCAAGCCCCTGCTTGCACTTATCAAGAGTACCAGAACTTATGAGGGATTTGGGATGCATGGCTAGGCTTAAAAATGCCCTTGTGGTCATTGGCCTAGTACACACCTATGAACAACATTTGTGTGAGTTACTATCCTATGGCCTTTCTTATTCCTCTATCAAGGTTCATTTATCAGCCACTGCAAGCATGTCTGCCCATGAATCCTCCTCTTTCAATTCAGTTTCATGTCAAAATGTTCTTGAATGTACTTTTGCATAAGAAGCCTCCAAGAAAACCTGTGGCCTCTCCTTGGGAATCTTAATTTTGTGTTAAAGAAGCTAACACTTTCTCCATTTGAACCAGATAATCTGGCTGACTTTAAGTTCTTAACATGGAAAACAGTTTTACTGCTCTGACCTCTGCAAGAAAGGTATCTGAACTGTAGACTTTTATTGGGTTATTTTCCAAATGGGAGGGTTTATTTGAGAACTCCTCTTTCTTTTATGCCTAAGTGGTGTCTGTGTACTTTAATCAAAACTAGCCATCTCCCTGTTTTTCCTGAACATAAAAATGAGGGAGAAAGGGTACTCCATACCTTGGATGTCCACAGACAACTCATCTCAACAGAACTAAATCTTTCAGATCTGTGGCTCAATTGTTAATTTCTTGTGAAGGTAAGAAGGACAACCAGTGTCAAAACAGTCTATTTCCAAGTGCTTGTGTAAGGGTACTACTTTTTGTCATATTCACCATAATAAAACTATATTCCAGGCAGGGTCAAGGCCCACTGTACCAGGGCCTTGACTTCATCTGTGGCTTTTTGGACAGGGTTATATTCTAGAAGTATTGTAGAAATTGCTACTTGGTCCTCTGTATGTACTTTTACAAAGCACTATAAGCTTCTTTCTTTCTCTGGGTCTAGATCAGGTCTTGTTTGGACCACTCTGCAGGGGCTCCAGAACTATTCCCCTTCAACTTCCCAAATGTAGCAAATTAGGGTAATATATACCCATGTAGCTAAGGCTACTGCACCAGTGATCAGTGTACTGAACATAGTACAGTTGTGTATTTATTTATTTATTTAACATTTGTTTACTGGGAGAGTCTGACTTGGAACAAAGCCAATTTTCAGCAAAGGGCCAGGGAGAAAAGCTCCAGACACATGTCTTTGTATGTGGGAGGAAACCCACACGAATGCACGGAGGACATGCAGACTCCACACAGAAGGCACCCCAGTCGAGAATCAAACTGGAGAACCTCTTGCTGTGAGGCAACATTGCTACCGCTGTATCACTGCGTCGTATGTTGAACTTAGTATAACAGTAGATGTTCGAATGAGTTCTGCTGCAGAGCTGGTCCCTCCTTCCATCCCCTTTGTTTTTGGTGTGTTTTTGTATATGCCAGGGTCTGGACTTTTATTTTTTGTTCTTAGCATTATCCTTTCAAGGCTCGGCCTCCCTCTCTCTCTGCAGGCAGGAAACCTTTAAAGCACTTTGTGGCCAAACTTGTCTTTTAGTCAGCTCACCTCAAGCTGCTTCACAGGTTGGGCATATGGAAGGTGCCTTGAAGTTTGGAAGCTGTCTGGCTGTTTTATCCTTGACAAAATATAATCCATGTAGCTAAAGCTACTGCAGCAGTGATCATTAAAACATCTGCTGTTATGGCAGGTTCAGCTTAAACAGCTGTACTTTTCAGATCCTTGTATTACTTGGTGAGTGGGAAATATATCCTGAGCCAGTGTTAATTCCTTAATGTATTACAAAGAAGGGATAACTCAAAGGATGTCCTTAGTAGTTTGATGCAAGGAGTTCAGTAAGTTTTGTGACAAAACAAATGATTAAGCAAGTGAGTAGAATGCTGGCTATTTCTTTGAACTGTATTGGGCAGTGTGTGTAAAATTGCTTTGCCAATATAAACTCAACAGTGATCGTATTTATGTATTTACTTTCACAGGGTTTCCGTGTTGCATATGTAGTGTTTAAAAGTCCTTCTGGAGTTGCAGCTGCCAAGTCACTGAAACCGAAGAAGCCGTTTGTGCTTTCTACAGCAGAATGTCCATTGAAAACTGGCATTCAGAGTAAGTAAGGATAAGGGACTCTTGACATTTATTTATTTTAACATTTGTGTACTGGGAAAGTCCAACTTGGAATGAAACCAATTTTCACTAGATGCCTGGAGAGAAATGCTCCAGACTCATGTCTTTGAAACATTGAGAGGAAACCGGAGCACCTGGAAGAAACCCACACAAATGCAGGGAGGACATGCAGATTCCGCACAGATGGCACTCCAGCCAAGAATCGAACCGGAGAACCTCTTGCTGTGAGGTGGCAACACTATCGCTGCACCACTGTGCCATCCCATTACATTTTAGCTGGAGGCCTTTTAAAACATCATAGTTGTAGTCAAGATCTTATTTTCAGTGCTGTCTTTTTTTTTCTTCTTTCTGACGACTTCAGTAATAAGAGTTTTAGGATCTTAAGGCAGTCAGAATGATGCTTGCCAAAAGTAGTTTGTATTTGCCAACAGAGAAGTACATTTGTACCGGTTTACGCTAGACGTGGTCTTGTTCTCACAGTTACTTTTTAGCAAAACATGATCAGATGAGCAGAATGAAAATCAAACCCAGGGAAAAACATCTTATATTGTTGGTTTGTTCATTCCACTTCCTGCATTTACTTACTGTTATACCTAATTTTGAGTTCATTTAACCTTGGGTAAGTTATAAAACATTGTCAGTGGTATGCGTTGGTTCTGCTGGGGTTTTCCATTTGTGGAACAGTGACTTGTTCAAATGACCAGGCATCATCAGAGCACAAGTAGGCAGGGGAACATGCCATGTAATGCATCTAGTCTACCTCCGGATTCTTTAGACTTTGCATTTAATGACATTTCTGTCACCCCCTACATGTTTTCTGTATTTTTTTCTTGTGATGCCACATTTCTTTTGTGACCATCTTTTTGTTGCATGCCTAGACTGTAACTTCTCTCCCCAAGAGTCAGAGGATCACCCACACCTCCCCAAATGTATAAACTACCTCTAGGGTCTCACCACAGTGGAATAAAGGGACCAAAGCTCAGTTGATTGAGTTTATTTTAGGATGAGCTGAATTGGTACCCAGATAAATGCAGACCTATCTCATTTATTTACTGTTTGTCTAAACCTGTGGAAAGGGGGGTGGAGTCATCTGATAGAACACTTCACCAGCCACTATCTGCTTGTTGATTTGTAAGAAATAACATGGCTTTAGAGCAGGACATAGTACAAGCACAGCCACCCTCTGTTTTATGAATGCCATCTAGAGGGGAACAAACAGCGAATAGGAGTTCTTTATACTCATTTAAGACCTTTGTCTCTGTCTCACATGTTGCCCTACTTGTAGACCTTCTAAGGCGTGGGGGTCATGCAGCATCCACTCAAGTTGTTTAACAGCTTTTGTCTGGAAGGTTTTTTTTTGAGTAATGTTTCGTCTGTCCATATCCAAAAGTTCTTTGTTGGGACTTACCTTCCCTGAAAATTCCTGAGCTGCAAAATATCCTTCCTATGGATGACTTGTCCATGTTCACAACACACTGCTGCTTACAATTATAGCCACTTGATCCATGCTGACCTGTTCATAGCACAAGTGGTTCAGCAAGAAGGTTCTTCTAATTATATTCAGTAAAACTAAAGCCATTATATTTTATATCCGGTATCATTGTAGTAGTAAGGGCTTGAGTGAGGGTCTGTCTACTCACCCAGTTCATAGGGAGTGGAAGGTATCAACAATCAATTACCCTTGACTTCAGTGAGCTCCCTCTTTATCAATCTGCATCCACTGTAAAGTAAATTTAAATGCACAGTAAGAAACACAGTCTACTGGTTACTAACCAGAAAAAACAAAGTTTGTAATTGGGAAAATTTACTCCTTCCTGATATTGATACCCTTCACTTTAAAACTAGTGTTCAAAGCTCCAAGCCATGCTAAATTGTATCTGCGTGCTTTTATTGAACTCTGCTAATAGGTAACATCACTAACATGGCTTGATAAGGTCATTTGGTTCTCCATATCTCTGGGTAGCACAGTGTCGTCATGAGATCTCTGCTAGTCAGACTGTACACTTTGATAACTTCCCCCTCCCGCAGTAGCTGAACTTTCATGCCATACTTCCCCCTCCCGCAGTAGCTGAACTTTCATGCCATAGTCTCTTTATTCATTTGTTTATGCTTTTTAGCTTTTCCTATAAGCTTCCTAGAATTAGCCTACTGTCTTCCATTTACAGACTTTGGCTCTGAAGTAGCTTTCCTAAGAATGCCCGATCAAGAAACACTGGAAACATTTACTACGGTTCTGAAGTAGTATCTCAGAACTATCCTTACCTGCCTGTGTTTGCTGGCTGTAACCTGGTGTTGGCCATGTTACTTAACTGCTACCCTTTCTCTGAATGCCATGTTTTATTCACAGCTCAGCAAACATACTGTTTTGGTTGTAAGTCGTGTATAACTGCCACACAAAATGAATGAAACATCCTACAGTTTACTATCATTGTCTTAAAACTGCTTTTTGGCAGTCCCTGCATTTATATTTTCTTCTTTGCGGTTTTGCTTATTGTGTTTGTTTTATCAGACCTGTTTCTGATGTACATTTCTGCCTTGAAAAGTTAAATTTCTGTGTTGAGTAATTAATCACTTCTGTACCCAGTGGTGTACTCATACCTTGAACTGTAGTGACTGTCCTGCAATAAATCTTTGCTAAGCTTGCACAAGTGATGTCAAGTGTGCTTGTTATAGTGGCCTATAGGGTAATGAAATTTTATTTATATATGTTTGCTGTAGGGGCAGCAGAGTGGTTAGTGTTGCTGCCTAAGTGTTTGGTTCTCCAGTCTGGTTCTTATCTGGGGTGCCTTCTGTGCATAGTTGGGAATGTGTGATGGGGGGATGAGCTTCTATGTTTTGCACCCACTGAATACTGTGATAAACTCTGGCTTCCTATTGACCCTTCTTGCATTAAGCAGGTAGTCAAACAATGAACGTTTAGTGTGATATGCCTCTTCTGGTTCCTTGGTTACCTTTAAGTTTTAATGTATATGTCACTTTTACAGGATGCATTCATTGTTTGATCAATGTTGCAATATTCTTAATTACTGAGACTTAGCAGCAGACATCACAATTCATCCTGCCCAACTTTCAGTGCTCAGAACCTTTCCTCCTAGGCGCAGCAGAAATTTACCCCTGGTACATCAATCTGCAGCCAGTATAAAGACTGTGTTCATCTGTGCCATCTTAGAACTTCTTTGCTACACATCAATGCATACACCTCATATATGCAGCAACAAGAAAACTGGTCATCTTCCCAGCATGGTTCGGCCTGCCTCTGGAAGCAGATACGTACTGTGCTGGGGATTTATGTGTGTTAAGTCACTTCTGTTGGTTTAGTATTAGGATAGTGGGACATTAGCTTTATGCCTGAGGTGAAAAAGGGCAAATAAATCTGTGATAGGCGGATTCTACATTGGGATTACCACTGCTGTTTTTTTTTTTCTTTTTGTTTGGTCTGGGCATGGGCCACAATGTCCAGGAATGCCCTTCAAAAATTTATGCCAAAAATTATTGGAAGTAGAGCATGCTCCCAGCAGCACTACCTCAGTTGGAAGAGACTTGATGCATTCTTCTGGTTTGCTGTGGCATCTGTTGGGTTGTCTTCCTGTTAAGATATTATTTTGAAAAAAAAAAAATTAAAAAGGATAGGTGAGGATGTAGGAGGTGCAAACCAGACGTTCAACAGCCATGCTTAAGCTGAAAGTGCCATGTCATTAAAGCACTTTTGCAGCCCCTGGACCAAGCAGCTACTCTTCCACAGGCCTGTGAAGATACCCCTTCGGAGACCACCATGCCTGCAACCAGTGACACATTTGACCAGACCAAAGAGCTTGCTTGGACACCAAGGCCCAGATGCCAATGACAAATGACCATTTTTTGTTATTCTTTTAGGGTATAGTGGAACTGCTACTGATTTAAGAGGATGTCCTGGATCATGCTACGGAAATCTAGTTGTTATTTTCTGAGGCAAAGACTTAAAAAGCAGACATCCTTCAAAAGAAAATCCAGAAGGTGAAGCACATTTCATCACATCCTGACCAGCATCTACATCCCAAATGTTGGGTAGTTCTTCCTGTCTTGTTCCTCTTACTTCCCAGGCTTTTTAGAACAATGGTTTAACCTGACCTTGATCTTCTGAAAGCTGTTCAAAGTTTGCAGCTAGGAACTGAACCTTCAATATTTGGAGTCCCGACAACTAGAAGGAAGTGGGAGCACTCCCCTGCTACGGGAGAGGATTCCCAGGAAAGTGTGAGTGGATGGCACTGGATTTATTCTTTACAGTTGTCTTTTGGATGTGGTAATGACATGGAAGACTCCATCTCATCTGAGTCCGTTGCTGAGAATATCTTCTTTGGTGAAACACTTGCCAGGATGAAGCATTTATTCAGATGAAAAGGGAAGGGAGTCATCAGTGGCTTAAAATATACTTTGAATTGCTGGGCCTGTATACCCCCAAACGTGTGGTCATTCCTCCTGTTTGGTAAGCTCCTGTGGGTGCATTTTTAAAAGCCACTTAAGAACCCAGTTCTCAGGCCCACACTCTGAAGAAACATGACAGGTTTAATGGGGTACAGGATTCCTACAAATATTGTTGCACGAATCCTATGTTAGATCTAACCATCATATGTATAGAGCCAGAAGACATTCTAAACTGGTTCCTACTTCCAAATGGCAGAGAGTAGGGCTTTAGATAGATTTGGGAAGGATTTGAATGGCTTCCACTGTGAACTTCAGGGCTATTAATTGAAAAAATACAAAGGCAGTGATCTACATGGCCCTCCTAGACTATATAGGAGAGAAAATTAAGGAGCTGGCAAATGCTAACCAGAGGGTGTGACGCCCATGCAGTGGCCCAGTAGTCAAGGAGCGTCAATCCTCACAACTAGCACCAGTGAGGGATGTGCACATTGTGAGGATGGTGGGTACACACATGGGTTCAATTTCCCTTAAGAAACACATCAGTCATTCTGGGGCTGGTTTCTCTCTCTCTCCAGATCCCCAGTAAGACTCCCCACTGTCACAGCTATAGGGTTCAAATCTCAGCTGAGTGGTCAAGCCAAAACTTCCAGCACCCTTTCTGTCTAACCAGTGCTTCATGTCCCTGCCCAAGTAGCTGACACACACACTTTGAGATTTGATTTATATACAAACGCACAGGCACACCTGGGGAAGGCTGGCACAGGTTCACAGGCACAGCTTCTGCCCAGACTAAAAGGTAGTAATCACTGCCACCAACTGCTACTTGCTTATCAGCTACTTAAGGCTCTTCCCAAAGAGTGACCAGTTCTACTGTGTAATGTTACCATTATCCAAATGGTATTTGTGAATAAGACTTGAAGGCTATTGGAGTGGCTTGTACAGTATCACCAAATACATATGCAAGTACTCTGAGCTTAAATATCTCTATACAGAACCAGCCACAATTAAAAGGTTTTAAAAAATATTTAATAAGAAAAGCACAAAACTCATTAACACAGTGACAGTAGAGTTCAGAATCACAGGAAATATTTTAAAACAGCATTGTATTACAGTCTCACTTAAATACAGAAAACATATAGACTGATATGACTTTTTTCCTATCTATCTCGAAGAGAGATACTAAGATCTAAGTCTTGCTTACAGAGCCAGGCAAATATAGATGAGAAGTGAGATGTTTACAGGTCCAGAACAAAATACAAAATGCCCAGACTTTCTCTCTGAGATAGTTCTTAAATTAATAATGCACATTACTGCTGGGTTCTCTCAGACTACATCATTCTTGTCACCTCTGCCTTAGTTCCCAGGCTGACAACAACTTAAAATTTAACATGCGTCTGTGAAAAATACTTCTCTCTCAGATGTACAGCTGCTAGGAAGCCACAAAGCAATACAAAAAAACACTTTACACGTGAAACCTAGTAATTATCTCCGTTTCAGGACAATAGAAATAAGCTCCTAGCCTAGACATCTTGTCTGTTAGCTGAGATAAACCAAGTTTATAGCAGATCATAAAACTATTAACTTGCAAACTCTGAGAAAATAAGTAAACTCTGTATGTCCCAGCTTTTACTATGAAAACATACATGTGCACAGGCATATAGTCCATATACACATTTCTGCTCTTTTCCAGTAGAGTGCACTGTGGTTACATTTTTGAAGCTCAGCACATAACATATAGTTCTCATACATTTGCAAAACAAGCCTGTGGATCATATTAATATTTACAAATGAGACAGGATTATTTACCAAATTCTGTCTAGCTAGGCTGGCAGCCTTTACAGGGGGCAAAACGTTTTGGGAGTTCACTCAACTAGGTAAGTGGCAAAACACTGTCAAGGATGGAAAGATGGATACGATGTTGGATGTAGCATCCTGTGCAGCAGCCATAGGGTCCACGGTTATGAGACATGCCTGACTGAGTCTTCATCCTTTACCAGAGGCAGTTCTTTAATGCCCCTTTACAAGTAGCTACTTTTTGGAATCCCAGCTGTTGAAGTTTGTAAGAAAGTGGAGTAAAGTGTTAAAGTCATGCAGGATGTAAAGTAACCTTTTCTCCCGCCTTTTGTCACAATATGAGAGAAAGTAGGTCGGTGCAAGGAAAGGCTAAACCAGTGAAAGGTAAAAAGAACAGAAAGGTTAAATTAGCAAAAGGCAAAAAAAGTAAATTTTAAAAAGAAATGGCTGAATAAGGGGAAGGCCCATGGATCTCGGGGCCCATTCTTACAGCATCCATCTACTTGTTTTTCATTTGTTGGTATAGATAAGTAACGCAAGCTGAAATGAGAAAAAACATAAAATATTGCACCACAAGGAGAATAAATGGATTAATCTGCTGGGAGCATTGATTAAACCAAAGTTAAATATTTTTATTTTTTTTTTTATTGTAGTTCAGTAAGTGTTTGCTTTGGGATGAATTCCCCCACAGTGAGAGTAAATTATTCTTTGAATAGTTTATTGTATACATTGTCTGAAATGAATGTTTGAGTATGTTTATATTTTGTTTGGTTATATTTAAGTAATAAAGAAATCACTATATTTTGTGGTATGACTTCTAGCATGATATGAATGAATTACTTTATTGCTTTGTGCTTGCTGTCATATAACCACTGGCTGTTGCTTAAATTTGCAGTGACATCCCATAACATTGAGAAAGCTGTTTAGCAAAACCTAGGCTGGGATTGTTGTGGAACAGAGCCTTATTTTTACTTTGATTTCATCAAGCTGCTTTATTTGAATGACTAAAGTGCTGGACCTTTTTGTAGTGTGTATAGGTGTGCGTTTGTGTGTGTAGATATAGATATGTAAACTGTGTGTAGGTTGTCATTCTTTTCCCTGTCTCATGGTTACCAGTGAACGAATGGCTGTTTAGTCCATGCCATATTTTTCATGGTATTGCACCCTCACTTGCAGCAATATTTTTCAGGATACATACCTATTTATTCTTGTTTTGACTTTAATGCTGTAGATAGTAAATGTGCCCATCAAACTGAATTGTATATGTAGAACTGAAAAGGTTAAAACTGTCATATGCTCTTTATTTTCAGAATGGATTGCAGATTATGAAGCAACAATTGTTGATCCAGAGGAATTGCAAGCTGAAGTGGACTCTTACATGCAGGAATATGACCAGAAAGTGGCAGAGGTACTTTCTTAAAAAAGTTTTAACATAATGTACAGTAACTAGCATTACTGCCCACATCATGTGGTTTTCTGATAACTAGCATTGCTGCCTCGCATCATGTGGTTCTCTGGTTGGGATGCATGCTCTCTTTTTGTGTGGTCTACATTTTCCTAGTACATCCAGAGAATGTTTATAGATGTATTGGAAAGCTCCTAAATTGGCTGCAGGTGTGTGAACAACCATATTATGCAGTTGACTGACATCCAGGACTGGTTCATTGCTTTACTCACTGGTTGCCCAGGTAAGCTTCACTTCCCTTGTAACCCTGAATAGGGTAAAGCAAACACTGGAAATAAACAAGTCATTTTTCCTTTTGCTTTAAGATTCTAAAAATACTTTTTTAATGTAACCTCCAGTTGTAGTATGATGCTGGCACAACACAACTACAGTAGTAGATATTACTACCCAATCAAGTTTGTTTCTGTCCTATGCTCATTTTATAGGAAGAAAATGTTGTGCCTACCTCTCATTGTTTTGAATTTCAAAATACTGTATGTTATGTGGTCCTATCTCGCCTACATTCCTTACTCACATGTCCGGAGCCGAGAATCGGCTCCGACTCTGCCAAATTTCTCTAGCACAAAGTCACTAATTGGCTGGGCTAACCCGGTATCCCAAGATGCACCTCGCCCTAGTCCCAGATCTCGTTTGCTGCTCCCCCAGGGAAAGAGTTCCTTACCAAAGGGGTTTCGGTAGATGCCTTGGTGGTCTCGCTTGGCTGTGGCTAAGTACCCTTTTTAAAATACTTCTAAGTATTTTATCAGTCTACTTTTTGATAAAAGCTATTTTAATAGCTAGCTTTGTATCTGACTAGTTGTGGTGTGAGTTTTTGAGAGTACTGTGTTTTTGTGGTATCCCTACTGTTTTCGCGGGCTAGGCCTGTTTAAGTTAGAGGACCTAGTCCTCTCCAGTGTGTTCCCTTGTTGTTTTGTGCTGTGTTCTTGTCGATGGTTAAACCCCCTCTTGGGAAGCGTTTAAATTAGAGTTTCCTTGTCTGTGAAAGTGGTTTTTGGTCTTCCCGCCTTCCTCTTGTGTTCGTCTCTGTCGGTTGTGAGTGGCGCGGTTGCTTACCATGTCGAAAGAACTGAAGGAACATAAACCCTCTGGGTTTAAGAAGTGTACAAAATGTGGCTATAAAATGCCCATTACAGATGGGCACTCTGTGTTTATTGTCTTGGTGCTATTCACTTGCAAGAGTCCTGCAGTTTCTGTCATGTTTTTAGCCCTAGGGTACTGCAGGAACGTAAAAATAAGCTGATTTTGAAGGGTCTGATTAAGCCCTCCTTTGAGGAAGCCTTGGAGTCGTCTTCGTCTTCTAGTACCAAGTCTAAGCCTCCTAAGGCCAAGAAAAGATCTCCAGCTCCGTCTGCTTCTTCGGAGCCATCGGAGAAGGTTTGTAAAGTGGATACTTCCTCCTCGGCTCCACTGTCCTTGGGGCCGAAGGAGAAGGATTCGGAAATGGATACTACCTCCTCGGCTCCATTGTCCTCTGGGCTGCAGGAGGTATCTGTTGTACTGGAGTCGACCTCAGCTCCGATACTATTGGAACCTATTCGGAGCCGGTCACCCAGTGTCAGGCATGAGTCTCCAGTTAGGAGATCCCGATCTCCTTCTGTTTCTTACAAATCCTGTAGACTGTCTGATTTGGATGTGGATAGGGTGGTCCAGAGGCTCCTGCAGTCACTGGTGTTAGCAAAACCGTTTTCTGCTCCGACCCAGTCTACTCTGGAGCTGGTTCCCATTCTAGTACTGATGATTCCTCCTCCGAACACCCATGTGTCGTCAGAGCTGGAGTGCTCCGTGCCGAGTGATATTCTGATGTCGGCTCCGATACCCCATGTGAGTCTATCTGAGCCGGCTTCGGCTCCAGCCAGGTCGGCGCCGTCCTCTGGTTTTCGGCACTCGGGTTTCCTCAGTCGGACCCGAGGGGGATACCGCGGGACTCCTGTCGGTTTCGAGCCTCCCTCTCGGTGCTTCGGCTCGGGGAATCTCGACTTCGGTCGTGGTCTCTGAGACTGGTCGGTCCTCGGACTCTGAGGGGACCGGCCTTCGAGACCATGAGGAGCACACTGGCCAGGTTGTCAGCTACATCACCTGGATCGGTCACTTCATCCCCTTACACCCTGGCTAGAGCCTCTGACGCCCCCCTCTCCGTGGATGGCGGAGCCCAAAGGTCTGGGGATACCCCCTTGATCGGTCCCCTACTTTCTGAGGGCCCCTCAGAGTCGGTGCCTGAGGAGCCTCCCAGTAAGAAGTTGTGCAAGAGGAAGCACATAGACTCCCAGGACGAGTCCCTCACTTCCGATACCGATCTCGAGGAATCAGAGGGGTCCCCCAAGTCGTCCTCCGATGTCTCTTTCTCCGACATCCTGGAGATTTTGAGACAGAGAGGTGACTGGCCTTCTAAGGCCCCCTCTGAGGAGGAGTCTGTATTCCTTAAGGCCTTCAGAGCTCAACCCTCCGCCTCCTGGGTGTCTCCACCCTTCGACAAACTCCTGGATTTGATTTGTCGAAGGGTGTGGGAGAACCCTGATTTTGTGGAACCAGTGCCCAGACGTCCAAACAAGTTCCTGTCTGCTCCCCCGGGGAAAGAGTTCCTTACCAAAGGGGTTTCGGTAGATGCCTTGGTGGTGGCGGCAGCCACTCAGCAGGAAGTTGCAGAGGCTTCTTCTTCAGTCCACCCTCCTAACAAGGAGTCCAGGAGTATGGACAGGTATGGGAAGCGTACCCTGTCTTCGGCGACCTTTACCTTACGGTCGTTGAATTACCTCTGTCATTTCACTTGGCTCCAAAGAGATCTCCTGAAGGAGCTAGGAGATGGGTAACATGCCTGAGGCGGTGGCGCAGACTGTTGATGCCCAGTTGTCTACCCTTGGTTCCATTGTCAACTCGTCTATGAGGCTCATATCTTATGCAGCCGAAGGGGCGAGTAGGGCAGCTAGCTCAGGCGTAGGGCAGCTAGCTCAGGCGTAGCTCTCAGAAGGCAAGCCTGGATGCGCCTTGTGTCATTTCGCTGAGGCCTTTAAGTTTTCCTTCACTGACGCCCCCTTTGATGGGTCCTCTCTCTTCGGGCCCAAAGTGAAAGACACCCTCACCAGATGTGAACAGGAGGGAAAGACCCTATCTGCCGTAGGGGCCCGTTTTTCTCTCCCTTCTAGGCCTTATCCCAAGGCTTAGAGAGGAGGGAAAATGTGGTTCAAAAAGTCTCAGAGGTCCTTTCCTGCAGCTCAAGGTGAGTCCCCCTCCCGAGGCAGAGGGGGAGGGGAAATTATTCCGGAAGACGCCGTCCCAGAGGCAGAGGAGGCCCCCGCAACTCGGGAGACGGCGATTCCTTTCGCGGTTCTTCCTTCCAGCGTTCCTGAGGCGTTGCCCGACTGTGCTATTCCGGAGCCAGTCGGGGGCCGAATTTCGTTGCATCTGGAAGCCTGGGAAAGCATCACCCAGGATCGTTGGGTGCTTCGAATAGTTACCGGAGGTTACACTATTCCCTTTGCGTCGACACCCCCCCAGTCAGAAGGATCCCGGACGTTCCACCCAGTCAACGGGATCAAGCAGCACTAGAAGTTGCAAAGCTGCTAGAAAAAGGAGTCATCCAACCAGTCCCCTCAGACCATGTCGGATCAGGAACTTACTCACAACTCTTTTTGGTGCTGAAAAGAACAGGGGACCTGAGACCCATTCTGGATCTCAGTCGACTGAATCACTACATTCTGAATGGTTATGCTTCAGTCCATTTTTCCATTGCTGGAGAAAGGAGTATGGATGTGCTCCATCGATCTCAAGGATGCCTACTACCACATCAAAATGGAGAAGGCATCCAGGAGTCATTTACGCTTCTGGCTAGGAGCCAGTCACTTCCAGTTTCGTGCCCTGCCCTTTGGTCTCATCACAGCCCCCAGGGTGTTTACCAAGTGTTTGGCAGTGGTGACAGCTCACCTGAGACGTTTAGGATTCCAGGTATTTCCGTACCTGGACGACTGGCTTCTCACCGCCCCCACCAGGCATCTGCTCGTTCAAGCCAGGGAGACGACTATCTCACTTTGCCAACGTCTAGGAATTACTTTGAACTGGGAAAAGTCTGCCTTGCAGCCCTCACAGCGTGTTGTTTTTATAGGCGCAGAGCTGGACTATTCTAATGCGCGCCTTTCTACCACAAGAGAGGATGAGTGCTGCAGTCTCAGATCCTCGCACTGTTGCCCCTCAGAAAAGTTCAGGCCAGGTTAGTTCTTCAGCTCTTGGGATCCATGGCCTCCACCATCATGCTGGTACCTCTGGCCAGGTTACACATGCGGATCCTACAGTGGCTCCTGTTGGTTCAGTGGTCCTTTCAGAAGCTTCCTCTTTCCCACTTGATACTTCTCACGGAGCGATACAAACAGGACCTCCTCTGGTGACTATGCTCCGCCAATCTGGACAGAGGAACGAGCTTGATTCCTATGTCTCCAGTGGCCATGGTGACCACGGACACCTCCCAGATGGGGTGGGGGGGCATTATCTAGGCAGGACGGTCCAAGGCACGTGGCAAGATCACGAGGTACACTTGCACATCAATGTTCTGTAGATGAGAGCGGTGTTTCTGGCATTGTGACCACTCCAAGACTCTCTACCTCTGGGAACGATTGCAATTCACTCGGAAAACATGTCCGTAGTGTGGTACCTGAACAAGCAGGGGGAACCAAATCTTATCCCCTCTGCAGAGATGCCATGCGAGTGTGGCATTGGGCAGTGGCAACGCACATTCCAGGGAAGTCCACCGTGTTAGCGGACAAGCTAAGCAGAGCTATTCTGATGCCTCAAGATTGGTCCTTGAACAACCGAGTGGCGGTTCAGATCTTCAAAAGGTGGGGTCAGCCTTGCTGCGATCTCTTCGCCAGCCCCCTCAATGCCAAATGCAGCGAGTACTTCACTCTGATCCCCCCACAGGGGGAGTCACCCAGGGACGCTTTAGCTCACGATTGGCCCCCCGGTCTGGTGTATGCTTTCCCTCCATTTCCTCTGTTACCAAGAGTGATCCAGAAAGCCATATTCTTGGGAAGCAGGATGATCCTTATTGCTCCACACTGGCCTCGACAAGTATGGTTCCCTTTTCTTCAACGGTACGCACTGGACGGTCCGTTGACTCTGGACCCGGTGCCTGACCTCCTGATTCACATGTCAGGACAACTCCATCCATCCCTGCAAACTCTCAGGTTGACAGCCTGGCTGCTCCACTTCCGTCGCTAGTCAGACAACATTCCTTTTCACCTGAAGTGGTGCACATCTTGTCTTCTTCTCATAAGTCTTCCACCAGGAAGATTTATTCCAGCAAATGGAGAAGATTCTCCATTTGGGCTCAGGCCCAAGGTTTGGACCCCTTCACAGCCCCAATTCCGTCGGTCTTAGATTTTTTATCCATGTTCCATCAGGGCTCCTCGCCCGCTACCATTAAAGTGCAGTTGGCTGCAATTTCCAATTTTCACACATCTTACGAGCCCTCTCTTATGGGCCACAAACTCTGTAAAGCCTTTCTAAAAGGTGCTTGGTTACTTCATCCCCCTGTTTCAGAACCTGTCCTGCCATGGGACCTAAACCTTGTGCTACAAGCTATTATGTCACCACCTTTTGAACTGGCTGCCACTTGTGAATTGAAATTCTTATCTTGGAAGACTGCCTCCTGGCAGATGTAATGGCTATCAGAACTTCAAGCTTTGTCCATTAAACCTCCGTATTTGATCTTTCATAAGGACAGAGTTTCTCTGAGACTTAACCTGTCCTTCCTTCCGAAGGTGTCATCCACTGTCAATCTCCATCAATCTATTGAGCTACCAGTGTTCTTTCCGAACTTTTCCAATAAAGCAGAGTTCAGGTTTCATCAGTTGGATGCGCACAGACAACTGAGATTTTATTTACACGGGACCAAGCATGTTAGGAAATCTGATCAACTGTTTGTGTCCTTTTCAGAGAACAGAGCAGGTTGTCCTATTTCCAAGTGCACAATTTCTAAATGAATCAAAAATTGTATTTCATTCATCTACTTGTCTGCAGGCAGAAATTTACCTTTTCCCATCAAAGCTCACTCTACCAGGGCTATGTCTACATCAATAGCATTCCATGCTAGGCTTTCATTGGATGATATTTGTGCTGCAGCTACTTGGGCCTCTCCCAACACTTTTATTACTCATTACAAACTGGACGTGGCTTTTAGAGGCCGGGCTTCCTTTGGTTCCACGGTTCTCAGGTGTATCTTCCTATGAGCCTCCCAGGATAGAGGTGCTGGGGACGCTGTCCGTGAGTAAGGAATGTAGGCGAGATAGGACCCCATGACATCAGTTAGTTATGTACTTACCATAACGATCGATGTATGTGGTCCATCTCGCCTACATTCCTACGTACCCTCCCACCTGCCCCCTTCCTAGAGGATTTGGAGGAATATTGGCTCTGTGGACCCTTCAAGGTCAGTGATTTTGTTCCCTTATCTCTGGCTGGAATTTCTTCCAGCGTTGATTGAGTATGGGTTATGATTGGTATGATTGCAAACAAGATCTGGTTCTAGGGTTAGGTGCCTCTTGGGATACCAGGTTAGCCCAGCCAATTAGAGACTTCGTGCTAAAGAAATTTGGCCGAGTCGGAGACGATTCTCGGCTCCAAACCCATGAGTATGGAATGTAGGCGAGATGGACCACATACATCGATCGTTATGGTGAGTACATAACTAACTGTTTCTTTCAGGTTAATATTAAGTTTGATAGTTTATTTTCCATACCATTTATGTTTTAAAAGATGAATATGTCCTTAAGTTTCAGAAGTCCTTTACCATTTCTGATACAATTAGGAAGAAGCAAAAGCTGAAGAAGAAGAAGGGGTTCCAGATGAGGAAGGCTGGATAAAGGTTACACGGAAGGGTAGACGTCCTGGAATTCCACGAACAGAAGCTGCTAATATTCGAGCAGTTGAGCGAGAAAAGAAGAAACGGGCACAGAAGGAGCTTCTGAATTTCTATGCTTGGCAACACAGAGAGTCCAAGAGGGAATGTAAGTTAAATTTACATTGATTCTTCTTGTCTTAACTAGGGAAGTATTTTTGTTTTTTATATATTGGTAGTTTCCTTTTCCATTGCTATAGACAGCTATTTTAATGTCTTCATGAAAAGGAGTGGCTTTATAAAAGTTGTATATGAAATGTTTGTGAGAACACTTGTTTGGTAGTTTAGTGTAGGGGCGTAAGGCTATACGCTGTTAAGTTTCATCCTGTGGTCCA